>NW_021831925.1:15000-22500 GCF_006345805.1 Octopus sinensis | reverse complement strand
TGTATCTAATGAAAAAGGCTGGCTCTTAAACTTGTGAATACAAATTGTGAATGCTAGTTCAGTTTGTATTTTAGAAAGCTGTGGATACATGTATCATCGAATTCTTCTTTTTCGCCTGCTAAGGAGTGCCAAAGAGTGTTACCGAATTCTAACAGCAACAGAAGTCGTATTTGCTATTTATTGAGAAATGGTGATCGCAGTTTCATCGTATCCGAAGATCGTGAGGAAGAGTGGCATTCCCTCAAGTAACTATATAAATCAGTAGCTCTTGACCATTTTTTGCCTATGGACCCCTTTGATTCTTATTTTGCTCTACTGGCCCATATGAGAGGGCGCTGAAAAGTTCATGGCTTTAAGGATCCAACGAAAGGCTTGACTGGAGGCCCGACCTTCTGAGTTCTTTTACAGAGCTTTAAAAAACTGAAGGACTGATGCAATATGTGTGCGTGAATTTGAGATGAGAATTTGTTGAATAAAATCATAATTAACTGTTTTTCCTGTATTTACTGTTACTCAAAGTCAGGAACTTTTCAACGCCTGTTAACAGAAATCCTATTATATTTTTATAATTAGATATCATTAGGAGTGGTATGAAAAAATTGTTAAAATAATTTTTATGTTCTAAAAGTATAACCAATTTATTTTTCATAAGCTTTAACAACAAAATCATGTATGGGCCCCTAACGGTCATATGGACCTTGATTGAGAATCACTGATATAAACCGATCCTTGACCCTGCTGGAGTTTTCTTCTTGCCAGCGCAGAGTCGTTTTAAGGTGGAAGTCAGTCCACGTGGCTCAGTGAACTAAGACGACTGCGATGACCTGCAAGCTGTAGGTTTTACAGTGGAGTGGCCTTATGCTTACAGAGCTGGTGAGCTCCACCTACGCTGAAGTTGCCGGTTTACAGTAAAAGAGGACACTGGACCGCCTGAGTGATTCCACTCCCTGATTTTCAGTCGAACTTGACACCCCTAGCCTTTTCCCTTTCCCATTGCATTCACAAAGCACTGAGGGTTTGTACTTGGAGTTTCTTCCATAACATTATGATCAGTCTAATAAATGGGACCCTGGTGGTGTTACTATTCTGGGTGAGAGTAAATCTGGAACAAACAGTGGCTAAGAGATGGTTCTACACTTCTCAAAATCCTGCAACACCTGAACAAGGGTCTCATTACTGGATGCAATTTACTGTCATACCTTGGACAAAATGAAGAAATACGATGTCCAGAAATATGAATGTTCGCATTATTAAGATAGTTAATGTTATGCTTATCGTTACGTAATTATATTAATTTTATAATTAATAACATTCTTATTATTATAAATATCATTACTATCAGTTTTTCTATTTAAAGCATCATCAAATAAACTGTAACAAACGCTTTTTACAACCCTGATTTTAAACTTCGTCAACCAATGTTGCGGTGCATTTAAGTAATGCCTGCGTGGTTGCTTGAGAGTAGACCTGGGAACACTAGTGACTGAGAGATGGTTCTACACTTATTGAAATCCTGTAACTCCTGAACCAGGGCCTTATTACTGGAAGCAGTTCAGACACATACCCAAAAGTAAATGAAGAAATATGGTGTTCAGAAATATCAATGCTTACATTATTAAAATAGTTAATGTTATGTTTATCGAAGAGTAATAAATTATGTTACATTTATCATTGATAATGTTATTACTTTTATAAATATCACTACTATCAGTCTCTCTACTTAAAACACCATCATATAAACAGTAACAATCTCTCCTCAACCTAGATTTCTAACTTCGTCAACCAGTGTTGCTGTACATTTGAGTATTACCCGTGTGGTTGGTATTTTTCAACCAGCCATTCATTGTTAATTTTCACCAGTATATATTTGTCCCCAGTATAAGTTCATTGAACACCTGTTTGGTGTAACAGCATACTTGATACCTTGGAAGAAGATTCTATTAGTAAGTGCATTGATATTCCTTGTCCAATGTGCATTAGTACCATGAACCTAGATTAATCTTACACCTGCTGTGTCTCAAGAAGACACTCGGCTATCTACATCTTCATGCATCACTCGTTATGACTATATTACTCCGAGTCAAGAGTTTGTCATTAGACGAAAAACACCATAAAACATTTATTTTCATAAATCATACTATGGTTTAAAGTGGTCTCGTGGTAACTACATCTAGCTGACAGGCAATTATTGTTGTTGTTGTTGTTATTATTATTATTATTATTATTGTTGCTGTTGTTGTTATTATTATTATTATCATTATTATTATTATTATTATTATCATTATTATCATTATTATTATTATTGTTGTTGTTATTATTATTATCATTGCGGTCGTCATTATTTCAATAATAAAAATATAAATAATAATATTTATAATTACAAAAAAAAAATTAATTTTTTATCATCATCATTATTATTATTATTATATTATTATTATTATTATTATTATTATTATTATTATTATTATTATTGTTATTATTATTGTTATTATTATTATTATTATTAATAATAATAATAATAATAATAATAATAATAATAATAATAATAATAATAATATAATATAATAATAATAGTGTTTTCGAAGTAGGTGCTGTTGATGATGTTGCTATTGATGCTGATGATACTGTTCTACATTATGTAATTGACTTCAGTCAGTGCCACAGCAGTGAGCTGTTACGCAAGAATTATTGATTCCTACTTTAAAAATGATCCTCGAATCAGGAAAGCAAAATGGATAGAAAAAAAAAAATTTTGACTGATAAACAACAAGAACAAGAACAATAACAACAACAACAACAACAACAACAAAGGCAGCAGTAACAACATCAACAGCAAAAAAAAAAAAAAGAACAAGAACAAGAACAAGAACAAGAAGAAGAAGCAGATCGACAACCAAAAAGTGAACAACAAACAAAAGGCTGTTTCAAGGTGTAACTGGAAAAATGAGAAAAGCAAAGGATGCGTAAGAAAAACCACTCTGAATAAAGAAAATAATTGATGCAGAAAATTAACCTCTACTTTTTTCTATATGCGTTTGGAAATATATAGATACACACACACGCACTCACTCACGCACACACACACACACACATATATTATATGTATACATATATACTTTTATACATATATATATATTTATAAATATATATATATATATTTATATATATATATATGTATATGTATATAAACACGCACACATACATATACAGACATACATACATATATGTGTGTTTCTTTCTGTGTGTGCGTGTGTGTGCGTATATGTGTGTGCGCGTATGTGTGTGTGTGCGCACGCATTTTTCTATCTCTGTGTGTGTGTGGTAAATATATTTATGCACGTTAATCTATACTTGCATGCTTGAAGATATATAGATAGATTTGTACTTACACACACTCACACACACACACACACACGTGTGTGTGTGTGTCTAAATGTATCTATGTCTATATCGATATATATGTATGCATTTTTGAATGTATATTTTATATATGTATGTATATGCATTCATGTTGGAAGATCGACACCGACACAAATATGTAGTCATTTGACTGCGTCCATGCTGGAGCACCGCCTTTAGTCGAGCAACTCGACCCCGGAACTTATTCTTTGTAAGCCCAGTACTTATTCTATCTGTCTCTTTTGCCGAACCGCTATATATAGGTACAGAAGTGGCTGTGTGATAAGTATTTTGCTTAACAACCACATGGTTCCAGGTTCAGTCCCACTGCGTGGCACCTTGGGCAAGTGTCTTCTACTATAGCCTCGGGCCGACCAAAGTCTTGTGAGTGGATTTGGTAGAAAGAAACTGAAAGAAGCCCGTTGTATGTATGTATACATATA
Source organism: Octopus sinensis (assembly GCF_006345805.1). Classification (NCBI taxonomy): domain Eukaryota; kingdom Metazoa; phylum Mollusca; class Cephalopoda; order Octopoda; family Octopodidae; genus Octopus; species Octopus sinensis. The sequence goes on along the minus strand of NW_021831925.1, from coordinate 18,658 downwards.
TATATATATATATATATATGTGTGTGCGTGTATGTCTTTGTGTCTGTGTTTGTCCCCCTAGCATTGCTTGACAACCGATGCTGGTGTGTTTATGTCCCCGTTACTTAGCGGTTCAGCAAAAGAGACCAATAGAATAAGTACTAGGCTTACTAAAGAATAAGTCCCGGGGTCGAGTTGCACGACTAAAGGCGGTGCTCCAGCATGGCCGCAGTCAAATGACTGAAACAAGTAAAAGAGAACAAAAGAGAAAGAGAAAGAGAAAAAGAGATAGACGGATAGACAGACTGATACATACATACATATATACATGCATATATGCATGCATACATACATACATACATACATACATACATACATACATACATACATACATACATACATACAGAGACGGAAGAACAGACCGTGTAAGAGAGGGAGAGAGAGAATTAAAGAAGATAGATAGATAGATAGATAGATAGATAGATAGATAGATAGATAGATAGATAGTTAGATAGATAGATAGATAGATAGATAGATAGATAGATAGATAGATAGATAGATAGATTGATAGATTGATAGATTGATAGATAGATAGATAGATAGATAGATAGATAGATAGATAGATAGATAGATAGATAGATAGATAGATAGATAGTTAGATAGTTAGATAGATAGATAGATAGATAGATAGATAGATAGATAGATAGATAGATAGATAGATATATGAAGATATGTACATATATATATTTGCAAGTGTGTACGCGTGCATGTATGAGTGTGTTTGTTTTCTGCGCACATGTATGTATAGTTAAGTTGGTTTGTATGTACACAGACAGAAAACCATTGCAAAGAATGCCCTAACATAATCTTGGATGATACGGGTAAATGGGTGATTGAGTGAGGTGAGTGAGTGAGTGAGTGAGTGAGTGAGTGAGTGAGTGAGAGAGTGAGTGAGTGACTGTGAGTGAGTGAGTGACTGTGAGTAGATAAGGAATTATATGTAGGCAGTAACAGAGATTGGCTGAAAGGAAAAGGGAACGACAAAAAGAGGAGGTCCTGAGTGAGATCCTGAACGATTATTCTATGTATGTATGTATGTATGTATGTATGTATGTATGTATGTATGTATGTGTGTATGTATGTATGTATGTGTGTGTGTGTATGTATTTATGTATGTGTGTGTATGTATATATATAATATACATATATATATATATATATATATATATATATATGTGTGTATATGAATGCATGTATGAGTATGTATATATATATATATATACATAGGCGCAGGAGCGGCTATAGGCGCAGGAGTGGCTGTGTGGTAAGTAGCTTGCTAACCAACCACATGGTTCCGGGTTCAGGCCCACTGCGTGGCATCTTGGGCAAGTGTCTTCTGCTATAGCCCCGGGCTGACCAAAGCCTTGTCAGTGGATTTGGTAGACGGAAACTGAAAGAAGTCTGTCCTATATATGTATGTATGTGTGTGTATATGTTTGTCTGTGTTTGTCCCTCTAGCATTGCTTGACAACCGATGCTGGTGTGTTTATGACCCCCGTAACTTAGCGGTTCGGCAAAAGTGACCGATAGAATAAGTACTAGGCTTACAAAAGAATAAGTCCCCGGGTCGAGTTGCACGACTAAAGGCGGTGCTCCAGCATGGCCACAGTCAAATGACTGAAACAAGTAAAAGAGTAAAGAGAGTAAAGTGTATATGAATGCATGTATGTGTATGTGTATATATATATATATATATGTATATATATATATATATATATATATATATATATATATATATGTATGTGTATGTATACGTGCAGGAAGTGAGAGGGGAAGGAGAAAGGGGGAAACAGAGCTTCAGAGATAGTGAGGGTGAGAAAGATGGAGAGAAACAGTGAGACAGGAGGAGAGAAGGAGAGAGTGGGGAATGTAGAGGAGCGTAATAATCATAATAAAGGAAGAGAGAGTGAGAGTAAGAGTGATGTGTGAAAGATAAAGTGAGGTGAGGAGAGAGAGGGAGGCGGGGAGAGAGAGTCTTTGGTTGGGATAGGTTGTGTGTGTAGAGAGAGAAAGGGATAAAGAGTGTGAGAGAGACAAACAAAGAGAGAGGGAAGTGTAGCAAAATAAGAAAATAAAGGATAAGAAATAAGAGAATGTGAAATAGAGGTGAAGGGAAAAAAGAAAGAAAGAAAGAAAGAGAGTGAGAGATAAAGTGAGAAACAAAGATAAAAGTGTGAAGTAGTATGCCTGAGAAGGTATGAAGGGGAGAAAGAGAGAGAGAAGGACTTGGGGTGGGGGACAGAGAGAGAAAGACAAAGTAGAGAGAAAGACAAAAGTGAAATGAAGAAGAGCAATGAAAGCGTGATATCATATTGATTTTTCTCCTGATGATATGGCATAAACACTGATACAACAAAAACTTCTACAACAAAAACAACAACAACTACTACTACTATTTGTTGTAACATTACAATAATAATTTATAAACTTTCAATAGATCGTAAAATAATTTTTCTCTGGAAGAGTGGATCTCGAAATGCACATGAAGCTATAAATAATACCATGTAAATATACTGGGTTATAAATACTTAGATAGAAAAAAATACGAAATCCCACGAGCAGCTCAATATTTTACATGTGTGCTTCGAGATTCAACGATCCAAAATCGAATTATTGCAACAATAATTATTTATGGTTTAGGTACAGAGTCAGCAGTTTTGAGGGGATGGTGTCAGTCTACACCTTTGACCCTAGTTAATGACTGGTACATTATTTTGGAACTCTGAATGGGACGAAAGTTAACCCCCAACGGGATTCGAACACAGAAGTCAAAGATCCGGAGAAAACAAGCGATTACGTCTGATTCCTTAACGATGCTGCCAGAATAACTCTTCCTAATTTTCCATTATTCTTCCTTTCAGTGCCAGCAACAACGACTACTGCTACTACTACTGCTACTACTACTACAACTACTACTACTACTACTACTACTACTAATACTACTACAACTACTATTACTATTACTATTACTACTACTACTACTACTACTGTCTCTAGTAAAATTACCATAATAATTTATAACCTTTCAGTAGATCGTGAAATAATTTTTCTTTGGAACATTGGATCTCGAAACACATCATGAAGCTACAATGTAAATACTGGGTTTAAAATATTTAAGTAGGAAAAGTCGAAATCCCACGAGCAGTCCAATATTCACATGTGTGCTTCGAGATTCAACGTTCCAAAATAGAATTATTGCAGTAAAGGTCGAACTGGTTTGTTATTGAGCAAACGGTTATCCTCTTTTATACTCTTTTACTTCTTTACCTGTTTCAGTCATATGACTGTGGCCATGCTAGAGCACTGCCTTTTTAGTCGAGCAAATCGAACCCAGAGCTTATTCTTTGTAAGCCTAGTACTTATTCTATCGGTCTCTTTTGCCGAACCGCTAAGTTACGGGGATGTAAACACACCAGCATCGGTTGTCAAGCGATGTTGGGGGGACAAACACAGACATACAAAAACATATATACACACACACACACACACACACACACACACACATATATATATAAATAAATATATATATATACGATGGGCTTCTTTCAGTTTCCGTCTACCAAATCCACTCACAAGGCTTTGGTCGGCCCGAGGCTATAGTAGAAGACGCTCACCCAAGG
>NW_021831925.1:5000-12500 GCF_006345805.1 Octopus sinensis | reverse complement strand
ATTATTATTATTATTATTATTATTATTATTATTATTATTATTATAACCATTATTGTTGATGTTGTAGTTGTAGCTATTTTACATTATTATTGGAATATTCATGTAATTGTGAAATTCAATTTCGCAGTGAAACAGGGTAAAAATTTTATATTTTTTATATAATTTTATTTATTTAAATATCTGAGGGTTTTTTTAATGATTTATTTAATTTTATTCAATTATTTATTTAGATTCTTTTTTTTTGTTGTTTTTATTATGTTATTATTTAATTAAATATATTTTTTTTTAAATTTTATTTGGTTAAATATTTTGTTACAATTTTATTTCTTTGAATAAATCTGTTTTATTGACGTCGTTAGAATTTAGATACTTTCAAGAGATCGTGAAATAGTCGCTTTTTGTAACAGTGAATGTCGAAACACATAAACCTATAAATGATACCGTGTAAAAATTGAGCTAAAAAAAAATTAAATATTGAGCATTTGACTTTTTCTATGCAAGAGGTATTTTAACCTAGTTTAAGCTATTATTCATAGCATTATGTACTTCGTGAAAGGCATGGAGCTTGCGGAATCGTTAGCACGCTGGACGAAATGCTTAGCAGTATTTCGCCTGAGTTCAAATTCCGCCGAGGTCGACTTTGCTTTTCATCCTTTCGGGGGTCGATAAATTAAGTACCAGTTAAGTGCTGGGGTCGATGTAATCGACTATTTCCCTCCTCCAAATTTCAGGCCTTGTGCCCATAATACATTATGTACTTCGAGATTCACTTTCCCCCCCCCCCAAAAAAAACTATTTCTGCTTCAGTAATGTTAACTATTAATTATTTAAGTATTTCTATTTTAATGCTAATACTGTCTTAATAAATATTATTTTAATAATATAAAATTTCCATTTTATTATTTTTATTTATACAAATGTGTTTTTATTATATTTATTTGAATAATAACTTCTTCTATAAATTCATATTCACAATATTATTTATTTAGCCTTCAAGAATTTTAGTCGAAGAAATCGACCGCAGTGGTTTGTATGTATATATATATATCACGTAATCACGTGACCGACCAGACCATCAGATGTTGTTACACATCGCTGGTCACAATGCGTTCGCATTGTTTTAGCCTTCAAATGAAGCCACCCTGCTGGTTAAGCGAGCAGGCCAACAGAAGAAAGCGTGGGAGAAAGAGTGGTGAAAGAGTACAGCAGGGATCACCACCCCTGCCCTAACCACTAGGCCATTGCGCCTCCGAGATATATATATATATATATATGCATCCCCCACCTCCCCACAACATCACACCACACTACACTACACCATACGACATTACACATCACATCACAACCCACCACCCACACACCCATCCCCATATCTCTACACCCACTCATACATACACACCTCCAAACCACCAGCCCTCTTTCACACGAACATACATACTCCCTTATACACACACGCACCTTCATGTTGGGGCGAAGTCACTTGACCCTGTTATCTCCCCTACTATCCCTCTAGCGTCAAACGTCTGACCTCTGACGTCTGACCTCTGACGTCTGACCTCTGACCTCTGACTTCAGCCTGAAATCAGAACGCCATGATGGACCGTTAGCTCCTACACGCATTTTTTTTCTCTCCTTTTTTTTCTGTGTATCTTTCTGTCGAAGAGCGTAGGCTCGAAACGTAAAAGACTTGTTTTATTTCTATTCCTCAGCGCCATACTAATACAATTGTTTGTTTGTACTCCACCTGCCTTCGTCTTTTGTTTTACTTTCGTAAACCTGCCTTCGTCTTTTGTTTATTTTCGTAAACCTTCCCGTTATATATTATATATATATATATATATATATATATAATATATATATATATATATATATATATATATATATATATATATATGTATGTATGTATGTATGTATGTATATATAATATTCTTAAGTGACCACGTATGTATCGTTGGCGATTTTCTTTCTCCGTCTTCCATTCTTTGGACTTTTTCTATATTTCTGATGAAGAGCTCCGCTCGAAACGTGAAATCCTCTTTCTTTTCTTTCCTTTTCTGAGCGTCCAATAACACTGTACTTAGTCCACGTCCTCGCGTTGTTGTTTTTTCTTGCTTGTTCATGTTTGGATTGACTATATATATATATATATATATATGTATGAATGTATGTATATACTCACACACACGCAACAAGCGTCTTCTAGTTTCCGTTTACCAAATTCTCTTACAAGTCTTTGATTGGCCCTAGGTAATATGGAAGACACTTGCCCACGGTGCATTTATCTTTATAATCTTGTTATTTAAATATTATCTTTATCCTATAATTCTATTTATTTAAACTGAAATACCAACAAACGCGAAAGATCAAAGTTAGTAAAAATGGCGAACTTGCAAAATATTTTTTAATCTAATTTTCAAATTGCTATAGTGCGAAAATATCAATGTAAGCTTTTATTGATAACAATGGGAAATCGATGTAGATGTTTAATATGTGATAAGAAAAAGAAATCGAATTAAGAAATATTTTAGATTGAAACAATTTATTTTACAGTACTTTTCTAAGCTTATAGCTGCCCGTTGTTCGAAAGATGCAAAATATTGCCTCTTAACCCTCATTCAACCTTAACCATATTTTCGTTATGTGTCCCTTTATGTAGGGTTCTGGTCCTGCTTCATTTGTATCATGTGTACTGTGTTAAAACTAGAACTGGCTCAGAATACCGTGGCACTCCTTGCCTTTGATATCCTAAAGACGTAATATTCGGCGGAGGTAAATGACATGAACCGCACCACTTTCGGCTTTTGGGGAGAGGGTAGGATTGAGAGGGGTGTTCCCCTAGCCATTTGGTGTTGCTACATGATTTTACTTCACGAATGCTTTTTAGCAACTGCCATTTGGTACATGAGAGAGTTCGATGCAGCTGCCCTCATCTGCACCTCCTTCCGTGAAGTTGGTTCATCCGGGACACCTGACAGGAAGAGATCCAGTCCTACTTTAAAGACATCCGCATCCACCCCATGCAGGTCCCTCAGGTTCTTCGGGAGGATATTGAAGAGCTGTGGGCCTCTGAAGCCCAGGCTATCACAGTATCTTGTCCTACATCTTGATGGCAAATTTGGAGTCCTTGACACCACGCAGTGGCGCCCAGTTCTGGTATTTGTGTAACTCTCGATGCCAAAGTTTGGGACAAGTCCTTCCAGGATCTTCCAGATGTATATTATGGCATATCTTTCTCGCCTACGCTCCAAGGAATAGAGTTTTAATCTCTTGAGTCTTTCCCAGTAGCTTATATGCTGCACAGAGGCTATCTTCTTCGTGTAGCTTCGTTGGATCGCCTCAAGTTCTGTGATCAACTTGACACTGGATGGTGACCATAGCTGAGAGCATTAGTCAAAGTGGCTTAGGACAAGTGTCCTCCAGAGGACCATCATGGTTTCTTAGTCTCTTGTTCTAAAGTTTCTAAGAATCAACCCAGCCAGCCGCCTACATTTCATTGCCAATTTAGCAACATGTACATGAAAGGTTGCGTCATCACTCATGTAAATACCAAGGTCACGCACTGATTGTGCCTCTGGGATTGCAATCCTTCCAGGTCCAGTGTATTCATTGGGTATTACATTTAGTTTTGCATGCTGATAGCATAAAGCTTGGAACTTTTCAGCATGGAACTGCATGCTATTCTTTTCAGTCCACTTGTATATTTCGTCCAGCTCACATTGCAGGTGCTTAGTGTCTTCAGGGTTATGTATTGCCTGTGAAACTTTTGTATCATCTGCATAACTTGTGATCGTGGCTCTCTGCGTGGCTGAGGGCATGTCTGAGAGGGCCATTATGAACAGTAGTGGTCCCAAAACAGTGCCCTGCGGAACACCGCTCACTATTTGTATGTTAATGGAAGTGGCCCCATTGGCTACTACCACCTGACTTCTATCCTTCAGAAAGTCATGAAGCCATTCTCCCAATTTTCCAACTATGCCAAGATCACGCAGTTTGTGACATATCATTCCATGATCGACATTATTAAAGGCCTTTGCAAAGTCGAGATATATCACTTCCACATTTGAGTGGTTGAGCAGTCGTTTCAGCACCCAGTCATAGGTTGTAGGAGCTGAGTTAAGCAGGATTCTTCCTGGTCGGAAACCATGTTGGGGGGTCAGGCAGCAAGTCATTTCTCAAGGAAGGTGATTAGTTTCCTTCTGAATATATATATATATATATTATAATATATAATATATATATATATATATATATATATATAGGGATATATATACATATATATACATATATAATATATATGTACACATACGTATAATATATACACACATATGTATGTATGTATGCATGTATGTATGTATGCATGCATGTATATATGTATGTATGTATGTATGTATGTATGTATGTATGTATGTATGTAGAACCTATGCAGTGGAAATATAAACAGCCATTTCTCTGTGGATTGAAAAAGTGAAACACAACCTTAAACGATTTTCGGAACTTATTGGATTCTCATCAGAAGTGTCTACATCATTTTGATACTCCCAGAAAAGCAAGCTGCCAATCTGTTTGTATGCTCAACAAGTCAACTAGCCGCAGAGAAGTGGGGTTACTAATTTGCATACCGTAATATTTAACAGTTCATTTAATATCAGGAGTCTTGTCATCAGAGGTCTCAGTCCACACACTATCAAGTTACGATATAATATGTAACCAGCGTTGCTGATATATAAACAGGGCAAATTTAACTATTCTCCGATTGAAACAATAATGAAAAGCCTTGATCAATTTTCGAGTGTTATTGTTGTCTCATCAGAGGTAGGCTAACATTTCCGCCAGGAACAACATATACATGTATGTATGTATGTATGTATGTATGTATGTATGTATGTATGTATATACGTGTACGTATGTATGTATTTATGTATGTATGTATGTATGTATATATGTATATTATATATATAATATATATATAATATATATATATTATAATATTAATTAGAGACAAAACCACTATTTTGCAAAACAAACAAGGAAAGACTTAATCAATACATAAAATTTAATAAAAAGTAAAAAAACCGCCACTACAATTGTTTCATGTCCTCAAATGACAATCTTCAGGTGGAATTCCGATTTTCAAATCAGTTTCAATTTATGAAGTAAATTGAAAACTGATTTGAAAATCGGAATTCCACCTGAAGATTGTCATTTGAGGACATGAAACAATTGTAGTGGCGGTTTTTTTACTTTTTATTAAAATTTTATGTATTGATTAAGTCTTTCCTTGTTTGTTTTGCAAAATAGTGGTTTTGTCTCTAATTAATTTATATAATATTTTACTATAAAATTGGATTTAATCCTAAATCTGATTTTTTCCTGTAAATTTGGATTTATTCCCTAATATTTTATATATATATATATATATATATATATATATATATATATATATATATATATTCATTAATAATATCAGGGTAATAAAGATTTTAGAAATGTTTACTACCTGTGGCCTAGCGTGTAGAAAAGTTAGTCAATAGACTATATATTATTCATATAAATACAGTGTACATTTAAACGAATAAGATGTATCCTTCATACGATTCCTTTCACGCTAATAGGAACAGCTAAAGTTCACACCACTATTAGGGATAAAAAATACTCGAAGGGAATGAATAATAAAACATTTACCATCTATTTCCTAGTAGATTAAATAGATGGTAAATGTTTTTGTTTTTCATTCCCTTCGAGGTTTTATCACTAATAGTTGTTTTTACTTTAGCTGTTCCTTCTAGCGTGAAAAAAGGTATCTTGAAGGATACCTCTTATGTGTTTAATGTACACTGTATTCATTATATATATACAATATATATATATAATATATATATATATATATATATATATATATATATATATATATATATATATATATATATATATATAAAGGGAAGTTTACGAAAATAAACAAAAGACGAAGGCAGGTGGAGTACAAACAAACAATTGTATTAGTATAGCGCTCAGGAATAGAAAAAGTCTTTTCCTTTTCGAGCCTACGCTCTTCGACAGAAAGATACACAGAAAAAAAACAAGGAGAGAAACAAGGAGAGAAAAAAATACGTGTAAGAGCAAACGATCTATCATGGCGTCTTGTGTTTATGTAGGTATGTATATATATATGTATATATTTAAATATGCATATCATATCTGTGTGTGTGTGTGTGTGTGTGTGTGTGTGTGTGTGTTTTGTGTGTGTGTGTGTGCGTGAGTGTGTGTGTTAAGAAATAGAAACTAAGTAGAGAAAAAGTTACAACAAAGAAACAAAGACACACACTCGCGCGTGTTCACAGCAACACAACAAACACAATTCGAAAATTACGCAACACCCTGCTGTCTTGAATATAGATCTATATAATGTAGTCTCACGATTAGCTACATGTGTGTATATACATATGCATGAATTTATGTATGCATGTATATATACATTACGTATGTATGTAAGGATGGACGGATGATTAGATGGATGGATGTATGGGATACACGGATAGATGTATAATTTTTTGTCTATATCTATATGTGTGTATGTATGTATATCATGTATATATATACATGTATATATGTTTGAATCTGTGCATGTACATATATATATATTTATTTAAATATCAAAATATATATTTAATATACATATACATATATATACATATGCATAATATATATATATATATACATATATAATATACCTATATACATATATACATATATATATATATATATATATACATATATACATATATATATACATTATATACATATTATATACCTATATACATATATACTATATATATATTATATATATATATATATACATATATACATATATATATATATATATATATAACATAATATATATATATATATATATATAATATATATTATATATAGTATGTATGTAATGTATATATATTATATATAATACACGTACGTGTGCGTGCGCACACAATCTCCTCTCTCTCTAGCTCTCTTTCTCACCCACCCACCACACACACACACACACACACACACACACATACATACATACATACTCTCGGAATACTGACTCCTACAGTTTCAGAAATGCGAATAACTACGCATGTATTGTTCGTTCGTTTGTTTGTTTTTTTTTGTGTGTTTGCTTTTGTGTTGCAGTTTGGTTGTTTTTGAGTTTTGGGGGTTTTTTTTTTTTTTTTTCGAACGAAGCACATTTTCTTTCAACGTTGATCACAAATATCGCTACGTCATTTATTATTCAACTACAGAATTGCTGATGTCACACCAGAAATATTATTTTCATCATCATCATCATCATCGTCGCCATCCTCCTCCTCATCATCATCGTGATAATTATTATTGTTGTTTTTTTTAAAATTTCTCTTCTTCAGGTATTGTCTGATTGGAATTCGATTAATCGATGTTTAACTGAACTATTTTTATTTTATTTTATACCTTTTATTTATTTTATAGTAACTTTCATTG
>NW_021831924.1:40000-55636 GCF_006345805.1 Octopus sinensis | reverse complement strand
CCGTTTCTAGCCCTAAAATCCTTTTTAAAAGGGCCAAAACTATGAAATCAGCTTTTTTTAAGCTCTTTGAAATTTAAAACTATAAAATCAGCATTTTTTAACTGTAAGCAAATAAAACTATAGTTTTGGGGTTCCAAAGCCCTCAAAAAGGTCAAAAAAGCTAATTTTATAGTTTCGGCACTTTTTAACCTTTTAATGTTTAAACCGGCCATAATACGTTGTATCTAATTCCTCTATGAAATCTTTTAAAAAAATAAACAAATTCTCGTAGCTATGAGATAATGTGAGGGATTTTCTTCCAGAAAGCACAGAACTGGAAGAAAAGTCAAATTAACTGAGGGGGATGTCAACAGAGAAATATTGACTTCCATAAAGTGGAAAAAAATAAATGGAAGGAAAAAAGTTGGTAAATATTTCGGTGTAAACACAAACAGCTGTTACAAGGTAGCAGAACATGCTAGAAATAGCAGCCAAATCTTTCCTTTCTGGAAAAAGGAGCTGTTTACGTGTGGTTTCGATGTCACATTCGTTGAAAGCATACAAAATAACCTGGAAAAGAAAAAAAGACACGCGAAACAAAACTTCCTTAGTGGGAAACTTTGAGGCACCCTCCTACCTTTCTTTTCCGGAAAAAAGTGGCTTTCAGCAGGTTTGAATGCACCTGAAAAAAACTATGGAATATAATTATTCCACACCGAGGTACGAAATATTTATCGAAAGAATAAAATTTTGTACCAATAATACCTGTATTTTAATTAATTCAAATTTATGTACCTCATCTTGAAAAGTAGTAAAACTTTTGTCGGTTGACCTCTGGGATAATTTTAGTAACAAATCAAACAGGTAAGATGCATTAAGAATTTCAATTTTAGTGTTTATCCATAATGTTATTGCTTTTACACATGTTAATTAAATTGACCTGCTCATAAAAGTCAAATTTATTCAGCAAGATCAGCTAAAATTACATAACTATAAACCAGTGGTATATAAAGCACCCTCTGACAAAATTTCAAATTTGTATCTCTTTTACTCTTTTACTTGTTTCAGTCATTTGACTGCGGCCACGCTGGAGCACCGCCTTTAGTCGAGCAAATCGACCTCAGGACTTATTCTTTGTAAGCCTAGTACTTATTCTATCGGTCTCTTTTGCCGAACCGCTAAGTTACGGGGACGCAAACACACCAGCATCGGTTGTCAAGCGTGTTGGGGGACAAACACAGACACACAAGCACAGACGCACAACGCACACACACCACACACACACACCATATATATATATAATATATATATATATAATATATTATATAGTATATATATATATTATTATCACCTATATATATAATTATATATATATATATATATATATATTATTTTTGTGAAATAGATTTCTGAATGATTTCTGTTCAATCTTCGTTCAACTCCATTTCTTCAATTCACTATATATATAGATATATATATATTACCATATATATAACGACGGGCTTCTTTCAGTTTTCGTCAACCAAATCCACTCACAAGGCTTTGGCCGGTCCGAGGCTATAGTAGAAGACACTTGCCCAAGGTACCCCGCAGTGGGACTGAACCCGGAACCATTTGGTTGGTAAGCAAGCTAGTTACCACACAGCCACTCCTGTTGTTTATTATTTCGAAAAACTTTTGAAGGTCTTCTTTACTTCTGTTCCATATATAAAGCAGTCATCCAAGTGTCTTTTCCAGTTTCCCACTAGGTATGAGTGGAAGTTTTGGCCAAAAGAAGTCTGAGATAAACAGTAGATTTTTTTCTTCCAAATAACTGCAGTCCCATGTATATGTAGGTAGTATTGGTTGTCAAAAAAGAAGTAATTATTTCCTAGCACTAGCTGTAGCCCTTCAAGTATGAACTCCTTGGAGAATCTTTCTTGGATTCCTTGTGGGTGTTTGTGTATCCAGAACTCTACTGCTTCTCGTCCTAAGTTATGGGGGATGTTGGTGTAGAGGCTGACTACATCAAAGCTGACTAATATGGTTTCTTTGTTCGCTCTTTTTGGAATGTGGTTTAGGAAATTTTTTTTTTTTTTTGTACTTGTTTCAGTCATTTGACTGCGGCCATGCTGGAGCACCGCCTTTAGAGTGGTGAAAGAGTACAGCAGGGATCACCACCATCCCCTGCCGGAGCCTCGTGGAGCTTTTAGGTGTTTTCGCTCAATAAACACACACAACGCCCGGTCTGGGAATCGAAACCGCGATCCTCCGACCGCAAGTCCGCTGCCCTAACCACTGGGCCATTGCGCCTCCTATATCTTCTCTAATAAATCCATATCTTCTCTAATAAAACTAGGGACCAATTTACATAAGGGTTTTAGAATTGTGTCAAGCAAGTTGCTTAGTCTTTGTGTGCCTGATGCTGGTCCTGCTACAATTGGTCTTAATTTAAGATCAGATAGTCTGGGAATCTTTATATAGGGAGTCTGGATGTCCTTCAAACAGTCCTCGATTTTCGGTTTCTAAAATGGTTCTTTTCTCAATCCTAACTCTTTGATAAAAAAATCTTCTCTTCATATATATATATATATTATATATATATATATATATGTGTGTGTGTGGTGTGTGTGTGTGTGTGTGTGTGTGTGTGTGTGTGTGTGTGCGCGCATGCGTGAGTGTTTTACTCCCAACAGGTGTTAGTGTGTTCATGTCCTCGTAAAACTTGAGACTTAACAGTTCGGCAAAAGAAAACCGATTCAATAATAATCAGGCTTTAAAAAAACTCTAGGATCGATTTGTTCGACTAAACCCTTCAAAATTGTGCCCCAGCATGGCTGCAGTCCCATGACTGATACAATATAAAAGGTAAGTAATTCACCAATATTCTTTATCTTAGAAAATATGTTAAACTTCAAAACTATTTTGTTTGTATGTTTGTTACGGTTCGCATTGCATATTGTTTCAGTTACATCATTATGATAAATCATCATACCGTATTGAAAGGATTACCTTGGTAACATTTTCAGGTCATATTAGGCGCGGCGTAGTGGGTAGGGACAGAAGTCACCATTTCCTTTGTTCAATATATAGGTATCTCTTCTTCTAGGATTAAAGAACCATAAAAAAATTAAACATTCACGCTGGATGGGAAGTAGTGGCACGGCTGGTAGAGAGGTAGTGGTAAATGTGACGATGAAGACAACAGAAGAAGCGATGGTGGAGACGGTGTGTTGTATCTAATTTAAACGCAAGTTCAATGGATACGAGATGAATTCTGAACAAAGTCACGACTCTCACCATAGCAACGGAAATTCAGTTAAATACTACAAAGTAACAGAACATTCGTCATACTTTACAGTGCTCCTGCCCATCTTACTGACAATTCTCGAGAATTATCTAAGTGACTTGTCCATTGACACAGACAAATCGTCGATTATAGGATACAAAATGGCCTCCTGTGCAGTTGCTGCTGTTGTTGTTGCTATTATTATTGTGGTTGTTGTTGTTGTAATCTAACGCCTTGTTGACTCGTTAACACGGTCAACTGACACTCTAACGCATGGAATAAAAGATTCTCGTTTTGTTTTCGATGAGATTTTCACGTGAAGGGTGATAAATGATTTACTGAACTGTTGCCTTTTCAGAACAGAACATGCATGTGTGTATCTGTTATATATAGGTATATATATATAGATATAGATATGTATGTATGTATATATAATATATATATATATATATATATATATATATATATATATAATATATATATATACGTGTGTGTCTGTGTGAGTGTAATATATATATATAGATATTCATGAGTGTATATATATATGAATATGTACACACACAATATGCATAAATAAACCTAGACATGTATATACACACACACACCCACACACACACACACACACACATATAGATATATATATATATGTGTGTGTGTTTGTGTATGTGTATGTATGTATTATGTATGCATGTATGTGTAAGTGAAATGTCAGACCGTTCCAATGATAAACAAGTTGCATATCACTAGCCTTCATATATGTACATATATATGTATGTATATAATATATATACACACACACATACACACACACTCAGACACTCACATACACACAAACGCACTCATAAATACAAACACATATATGTTGTGTGTACATCAACATAAATACATACATATCTATGTCGTTAATCAGTAAGTCTTCTTCTGTAAGCCATACTTAATCTTGGTTTAATGCCAAGCGGCGCTTTTCTTATGTAGCGTAGTGTAGTACGTACGAAATTCGATTAAGATTGCATTCAGCGTGACGAAATCGTATGAATCAAATGGAAATGCCATCAAGGAAACCTGACACAGCTGATGCAGCAAGACAATGGATTCCATAACCGGAAGCGCCAATAGATTCTGTCCGCCATGAAAGACAAGCGAGT
This sequence comes from Octopus sinensis, assembly GCF_006345805.1. NCBI lineage: Eukaryota > Metazoa > Mollusca > Cephalopoda > Octopoda > Octopodidae > Octopus > Octopus sinensis. The sequence goes on along the minus strand of NW_021831924.1, from coordinate 51,244 downwards.
CCGATGAACGGTGAAAAATCATTCTGTAAGATGTTTGGTAAAAAAGAAAAAAGGAGAGAAAGAATTGAAGTCTTTTCTCTGCTTTTGCTGCTCACCAACTTTGAATTATTCCTATAAGACGACATTTGAACTGACAAAAGATTGTGTTACCAACGAGAAATAATCATTCTTTAAAATGTGGCAAACGCAGAGTCATTTGATCGCGAGAAAATAATTGAAAGCTGCCATATTTGCAACACATTTCTCACGCCATGTTTCGTTCTCGGAAACTTGTAACAGTTGTTGTTGTTGTTGTTGTGTTGTTGTTGTCGTCGTCGTCGTCGCCGTCGTCGCCGTCGTCGTCGTTGTTACTCTTCTGAATTTTGAATTCGTTTTATTACAGTTGCTATTAGTTTTATTATTATTGAATTTTGGGCAGGTGTTATTCTTGTTATTGTTGTTGTTGTTGGTAGTAGTAGTAGTAGTAGTAGTAGTAGTAGTAGTAGTAGTAGTAGTAGTAGTAGTAGTACACGGAGGTTGATAAAAGTAGTATACCAGTTGAATACTAAGGTTAATGTAATCGACTTATCTCTTCCCTCGAAATTGCTCGCCTCATGCCAAAATTTGAAACCATTATTATTATCATTATTATTATTATTATTATCATTATTATTATTATTATTATTATTATTATTATTATTATTATTATTAATGTTGTTGTCATCGCTGCTGTTACTGTTGTTATTCTTTTTCTTCTTCTTCTTCTTCTTCTTCTTCTTCTTCTTCTTCTTCTTCTTCTCCTTCTCTTTCTTCTTCTTCTCCTCCTCCTTCTCCTTCTTCTTTTTCTTCTGCTCCTCCTCTTCCTTCTTCTTCTTCTTTTCGTCTCCTTCTTCTTCTCTCTTCTTCTTTCTTCTTCTTCTTTCTTCTTCTTCTTCTTCTTCTTCTTCTTCTTCTCCTCCTCCTCCTCCTCTTCTTCTTCTTCGTGCTGTTGACGGTATTGTTCTTGTGCAAGAGGCTTCCAATATGATTTCTCTTCTTGTTTAACTCTAAGCCACTTTCTGTTTCAGTATAAACATTTGACTTCCTCGTTGACACGTTGTTGTTCAACATGTTGTAGTCTAGCCTAATGTTGGCCCTAAGTAGACCTATGACCAATGACACTCCAACTGTGATCATCCAGCCTTGTTTTTTTTTTCTTCTTTTTTCTTCATAGTTATAATTTGTCTTCATAGTTATAGTTTATCCTGACTGTATTATCCCACGATTCTTTTCCGTGAAACAGATTGAAGTATTTGAATGAAATTTAGCTGCTATTTCCAGCAGCTCAAGCAAGCAAATTAAACCTCGCTAGTTGGAATGTTGGTAATGGCGAAATTCTGAATGATCCCTTAATATTTTACCATCACTTTGGCAACGTTGTTGTTGTTGGTGGTGGTGATGATGATGATGATGATGATGATGATGGTGGTGGTGGTGGTGGTGGTGGTGGTGGTGGTGGTGGTGGTGGTGGTGGTGGTGGTGGTGGTGGTGGTGTTGGTGGTGTGGCAGTATTTTTCTTCTGATAGCTGTGGCTTCTTTTTATTTGTTCATCCTATTTCCAAATCTCTTGCTCATTACTTTCTTCTTCCACTTCTTCTCCACTTCTGTAGGGTTGATAAGATGTGGACTTCAATCAGTCAATTAGGTATCATTCTGTACGTTAGCGACAACAGCTGCCGCGTAAGGGTAAGTGATCTTAATGCTGCCAAATCACAAATGAGTTCACGTGACCGACATGAGAATGCTGCGATTATTATTGTTCTTGTGTGGAAGCTTGTTAGCTAATCTGGTATATCCAGTTTACCAGTGGCTTGAACTTCCTTAGCAAGGCAGACCTCGGGAAGCAGCAGTAAGGTAGACCATTTTTCTTATTGATGATACTGCTTGCAGGGGTGGGGTATGTTCAGTTTCTCACAGAGCCAGAATTACCTATTACGCGTTCCAGGTGAGAAAAGAGGGGCCCTACCAAAAGTGCTCCTTATAATGTTGCACAAGTCCATCACCGGACTTCAATTGACAGGAAAACTTGTTGTGCGAACATCACCAATCCTAGCTTCTTTCTAATGACGTAAGCAAACCTAAAACGTCAATTATGTTGTTGTCATAACTTTCATCACAAGGCGGCGAGCTGGCAGAAGCGTCAGCACGCCGGGCAAGATGCTTAGCGACATTTCGTATCGTCCCTCAGTATATCGTAAGCTATACACTATATTCCTAATCTTACAGTTAACCTGTGGGTTCATCCTACATACAATACAGTTGTTCTCCGTACATGGGGATCTATCAGAGATAAGTTCTACAAATCAGGGATTTTATAGGGTCACCAGGCCTTTCTACTACTTTAATCCGTAGATTGGTCCTATCTAATGTTTTTCAACATGTATGCTAGTTCGTCGCCAGGGGTAGCATCAACGAACATGAGACTTTGTTGTCATACCATGAGTTGGCCTTAGCTATCTTTTTTCTGCTCCTTTCTGTGCTGTCCCAGGATTTATTCCTGTATAGCGGGCAGATCCCCTTTGCATCATTCTCTATGATGGTTTTGTACTTAGTCCTGCCTCTTTTGTACACTCTAATCCTGCCCCTTTGGTTGTAGCCAGAGAACTGCATGCGGTGGATGAAGTGTTGTATGTGTATTTCCAATTCCATAGGGTCGCACATGCGAGATACATTCCTCATCACTCTCACCAAGTCTACTATAAGAATAATGAACTGGGCGTTGTCCGTAATAGATATGTTCTTGTGGACAAGGTATTAAGAGGCCATGGATTTGGCATAATGGGAATGGAGTAGCTGGACCATATTGTTCTTGGTTTCTAACGGGAGTTCTCTATTTAAAACTGATAGCCTATAGTTGGGTGCTTGTTAGTGTAGTCTATTATTACTTTGATACTCTGGTGGATGAAGTTAGCTATTTGCTGGATGCTCTTCATAGTGTTAGCTTCATCAACATTGTCTTGTAGAGGTGCTTTGGATACTATGTTGATATCATCCACATAGCGGGAGTACACGGTTAGGGTTGTGGAGTTCTCTGCTAATTTCTCTTTGAGTCTCCTATCCCACCATACCATAAATAGGTTAGCCACATCGCCAGCAATACTGACACCGATGACTGCACCTTCCTCTCGAGCGTATATCTTGTTATTAAACTTAAATATGTGGCCCTTGAGTGTGATCTTGGTACTCACACCCACCGCATGTGCGACAATCTTTTTAACCAGATCATCGTTTTCGGGAGTCCGTATAGCTCTGTTTCAACTGTTCCATCTCTCTCTACGGGTCTTCTTGGCCATAGAAGCTATAGTTGGGGGTCTACTTCTAACCGATCTAGTGGGGCAGAAAAAACTAGTGTCATGTTCATCTAAGTAACCGTTGTTACATATCAGTCTTTGGAGGAGGCCCAGTTTTTCCGTGTCAACTCCAAGAAACAGGCACACACACAGGCACATACCCACACAAACACACACACCCACACACACATACACACACCATACATACATACATACATACATACATACATACATACATATATATATATATATATATATATATATATATATATATATATATATATATATATACTATATATATATATATATATTGCGCACTTCTTACACCATTAGAGTTTGTAACCCTTATTTCTTGTAATAGGGTGCTTCGGTACCCCCAGTCACAATTAGTGATGATAGAAGTTTTCCTTTATGGTATTACATTGCGCCTAGTTGTTTATATTAATTCTTAATATACGCATTAGCATTTCGCAAACTCAGCGATAAATGTTACGGTAAAATATATATATACTGACAGCCGGATTTAGCCGAATTACCGAGCTTTTGAGAAGTCACTACTGACGAACCGACGACTAACACGAAAAACTAGTCTAGTCTAGTGATCTTAGAGACGCTCATGGGACGGTTTATCTCCCTATCACTGTATATATATATATATAATATATATATATATATATATATATATATATATATATTGCGGCATTATAAGTTTAACTTTTATTTCTTACGGTATCAGTGCTTCGGTGACCTCAGCCACAATTAGTGACGATAAAAATTTTCCTTTATGCTATTATATTGCGCCTAGCTGTTTATATTAATATATATATTAGGTTGTTTCACATGAAATGTCGCATTTTTGATTACTTGTTATTTTAGTCATTTAAAAACTCAATTATGTATACCTTACATTTAATCTTGACTCTATTTTTCCTAACAATATTGATATACAAAATTCCTACCCACAGACCTTATGAAAATGATTTTCTTGTATGAGCACAAACTGGATCACTCTGCCGCAGAATCCCTACGGAATATCATGTACACATGTATACATATATACTCCTATATCCAACACCCCTTCCTACTCCCCCCAACCACGCGGCCAATTTCCTGTCCACCACGTGGTCGATTTCCTGTTCACCATGCTGGTATTTTCCAAGTAATTGTTGTCGCTGAAATTCCAACATCAAACTGCAACACCGCGTTACATTTCTCGACCAATCGCAGGCTACCGTCCAGTGATAAACATTCACTCTCTTCAATCGAACTCTCATTCAGACTCCAATGGCCGAAGACTAGAGACACGCTTGAAACTCAGAGTATGAAAGAATTTCATTCAAACTGCTTTTATCCATGTTGATTCGCTAGCTTCTGCACGCATTTTTTTCTCTCCTTGTTTCTCTCCGTGTTTCTATTCTGTGTATCTTTCTGTTGAAGAGCGTAGGCTTGAAACGTAAAAGACTTGTTTTATTTATATTCCTGAGCGCCATACTAATACAATTGTTTGTTTGTATTCCACCTGCCTTCGTCTTTTGTTTATTTTCATAAAGCTTCCCGTTACATATATATAAGTAGGTGAATGAATTATCCTATGTTTATCGTCAGCATGGAAAATTCGTTTAACCGAAACCTGGGTAGCAAATTCACGCTAGAAACACGGTTGAAGCGACCTGTCAAGGGTAGAAACTCCGGGTTCATGTGCAGAAATTTGTGTGTTGTGTATGAATAAATGAAAGAATGGAGTCGAAGATATTAACAAAATTCCTTTACTCTCGACATATGTTTCGAAGACAACATGTTTTCATTCCAAAGGAATGAAGGGTGCATTATGCAATCTTCTCATCAGGAAAGAAAGGGAGCCTCTCTCGACAACAAGACAAACAAAAATTTCGATGACTAACATTCGTTAGATACATTTGCACATACACACCAATATACAACCAACGTGAATATCTTTAACCCTAGGAGGATTCCTCCTCCAGTTGGTTATGCAGTGAACTCTGCACCCGATATATATTGCAAGAGGAGAGAGAACTCCCTACTATTTTAACCCCGAAACCATCATACCGTACGCTTTCGACCTTCTTATGGTCATCCTCGATGATGGATACTCGTCCGCTAGACATAACAGTGGTTCAATCCAGCTAATATATAGAAAAATAAGTGATACACAGTCACTGATTTGCAACAAGCAATCTAGCTATTCAAGAAAATCTCTGTAAGAGATGACAGCAGTATTCTTTCTGACAAGGAGTGTTTAACGCCATCTACACATGACTGTTCATTGGGAACCGATGATACTGCTATTTTTAACCCCAGGAAGACACCGCCTCCAACTGGTTATGTAGCTCACTCTGCGCCCCATAGGAGATGAAACGTGAGCGTATATTTCTCACACCGAAACGAATGCTCAGTCGACGAGATGGCGTTACGCCTTTTATCCATAGTCGAAGAAGTTCAAGAGCCAGCGATCGGCTCTGTTTCTGTACCGTGGATAGCAAGTGGTACATTGAGACTCAATATCTTATTAACCAAGCAAGAATCTGGAAAGTATACACATTCAGCATGACAATGTGCGACCACACACAGATCAGACAACAAGTAAATGAACTTGTCAGTGTTTCTTTCAATCGTTGTGCAACCCGGATCTAGTACCTATATTCGGTCCACAGAAGAAAGGTTTTTGCACTCAGCGATGATGTGAAAAGGGGCTGCAAAGAAGTGAAAATGCTTCGATTGTGGTGCTGAGAAAACGTCACTCCACTAATATGCTCAATATGAACGAGCTATCTCAATTAATGAAAAAGTTATACCGTTTTTTTTTTGCATTGCATTGCGCAGGAGTGGCTGTGTGGTAAATAGCTTGCTTACCAACCGCATGGTTCTAGGTTCAGTCCCACTGCTTAGCACCTTGGGCAAGTGTCTTCTACTATAACCTCAAGTTGACCAAAGCCTTGTGAGTGGATTTGGTAGACAGACACTGAAAGAAGCCCGTCGTATATGTGTACATGTAATATATATATATGTGTGTGTGTCTGTGTGTGTGTGTCTCTGTATTTGTCCCCCAACATCGCTTGACAACTGATTTGGGGTGTTTACGTCCCCGTAACTTAGCGGTTCGGCAAAAGAGACCGATAGAATAAGTACTAGGCTTACAAAGAATAAGTTCTGGGGTCGATTTCTTCGACTAAAGGCAGTGCTCCAGCATGGCCGCAGTCAAATGACTGAAACAAGTAAAAGAGAGAGAGTAAAGAGAGTATTGCAGTCAGTACAAACCGCACGTGCATACATACATACATACATACATACATACATACATACATACATACATACATACATACATACATTCATACATACATACATACATGCATACATACATACATACATACATACATACGTACATACATACATACATACATACATGCATACATACATTCATACATACATACATACATGCATACATACATACATACATTCATACATACATACATACATGCCTACATACATACATACATACATACATACGTACATACATACATACATACATACATGCATACATACATACATTCATACATACATACATACATGCATACATACATACATACATACATACATACATACATACATACATACATGCATACATACATGCATGCATACGTACATACATACATACAAACATACAGACAGACAGACAGACAGACAGACAGACAGACAATGCCTAATTGTCTATCTGGATAAACTTGGTTTTCAGAAAAAGCTATCAGCGAACTGATTCGTGCATTACAAATACAATCTGTAAGTGGAACGGTAAAACGATGCAAGAAAGTTTAAAATGTGACATTGTTACCGTTATCTACATTCCAACGCTGAAGCTTTGTATCTTTGTTAGAAACCAGTTCCTTCCTCAGAGGAAGAATTTAAATGATTAAAGACAGAAGAGAAACATACATACATTCATACATAGATACATATACATACATACATACATACATACATACAGGAGGCACAATGGCCCAGTGGTTAGGGCAGCGGACTCGCGGTCGTAGGATCACGGCTTCGATTCCCAGACTGGGCGTTGTGAGTGTTTATTGAGCGAAAACACCTAGAAGCTCCACGAGGCTCCGGCAGGGGGTGGTGATCCCTGATGTACTCTTTCACCACCTCTTTCTCCCACTCTTTTTCCTGTTGGCCTGCTCGCTTAGCCAAAAACTCGCTTAGCCTTTCGAAGGCTAAAAACAATGCGAACGCATTGTGACCAGCGATGTGTAACAACATCTGATGGTCTGGTCGGTCACGTGATCACGTGACATACATACATACATACATACATACATACATACATACATACATACATATACACGTACGTACATATACCCAAGTAATATTCAATCTCAGTTAAAAACCAACCTCTAATTTATGGCCTGAAAATCCGGAATTTTCCTCATACGTCCAACAAAAGTCGACCCTAGACTTTTCGGTCTGTCTTAGCACATGTACTGCCAAGTATAGTGTATCATCACACGTACACACGTACAACTTAAGCTGCACTTTCTGCCAGAGTAAGTGTGGGCACACTTTTCTTTTGACAAATCCTGAGACAGAAGGAAGATCTAAAGAAAAGTTCTAGTTACATTGGCACGTCTGTGTATCTAAAACTTTTCTTTATCAACGTTATTGCTATTACTGGATGTTCTACTATAACAACAGTAAATCTTCTCCAGACTTAATTACCGTAATCGTGCTTGCTGTATATTTTCTTTCTCCTTATTTTCCATGTTTCCATTGGAAAGAAATTTCCGATAATTTATTTCTTATAACTAATAGGACATACGGCTTCGGTCATTTAATTTTTCGCCTTCAGTGTGGTTTATTCGAATGGGTGATTATTATTATATTTATTCAGTAATGATCGGAATGACGGTAGTAAGCCATAGGACATTTGTCGAACATACATGTTTTTGTTCTATTTTTCATATCTATATACACATATAGCGGCGTACGTACACTTTTGCTCACCTTGTAAGTACGTATCTAAATTTTGTACGATTCTTTTACTCTGTCTTTTAGTCCCCCTCATACTTCGTATGTTTCTCTCCAGTTTAGAAACATTACTCTTCACAATGAGAATAGGTGACATCATCAGAAACTCTATAAACTTTTGAGAGAATGTCAAATACTCTTTTACCCTTTACTTGTTTCAGTCATTTGACTGTGGCCACGCTGGAGCACCGCCTTTAGTCGAGCAAATCGACCCCAGGACTTATTCTCTGTAAGCCTAGTACTGATTCTAACGGTCTCTTTTGCCGAATCGCTAAGTTACGGGGACCTAAACACTCCAGCATCGGTTGTCAAGCGATGTTGGGAGGACAAACAGACACACACACACACACACACACACACATATATATATATATATACATATACATATACGACGGGCTTCTTTCAGTTTCCGCCTACCAAATCCACTCACAAGGCTTTGGTCGGCCCGAGGCTACAGTAGAAGACACTTGTCCAAGGTGCCACGCAGTGGGACTGAACCTGGAACCATGTGGATGGTAAGCAAGCTATTTACACACAGCAACTCCTTCTGTTTTTTTTGTTTGTTTTTTTTTTTGTTTTTTTTTCTACTAAGAACTAGAAGCGCAAAGCTGTTAATGATAGCATGTAAATGCTCGATTGAAAAACCCTTTTGGAGAGAAAAAGTTGACTGTTGCCCATGGGACACAAACACATCTCCTGTGTGTGTGTAACTGTATCACTGTATCAACCAGCCTATCGGTTGTTGTTGTTGTTATACACCGCTGGTCACAATCCGCTTCCTTGCATTGTTGTAGCTTTTGTATGATGCCATCCCGCTGGCTGAGTAGGCCACATTCCCTCTAAACGGGACGCCAGTACATCGGGGGCTAATCTATTTACAGCTAAGCAGAATGGAGCGACATGAAATTAAGTATTTTGCTCAAGAACACAGTTCTCCATCTGCCTGGGAATCGAAACCCTCATCTTGCGATCGTGAGTGTCACACCATAACCACCATACGCATATATGCCCGCGTGTATTTTTGTTGCTTTTATTTTCTGACACATGCTACATAAAGAAGTGCAATGTACTATTAACATACAAGTGTTTCAAACATTTTAAACATATTAATTTTTTTTTTTTTTTTTTTTGGCATTCTTTTTAACGAATTTTACTCATCAACTCTTCCGGGATAATTTTTGGGGAACTTCTTAGAAAAATAAGTGTGGATGTGTGGAAAGATTTTCCTCGCAACCACATGGTTTGGGGATTAAGGCCATTGCGTTACACCTTTGACAATGTGTCTTCTACTATAGTCTCGAGTCGACCAAAACCTTGTGAGTGAATTTGACAGACAGAAACCGAAAGAAGCCAGCCCGTCGTGTGTGTGTGTGTGTGTGTGTGTGTGTGTGTGTGTGTGTGTGTGTGTGTGTGTGTGTATTCGTTCCTCTTTCATTATTTATTTTTAACTCATCCAGTTTTTCGCCGTGGCTCGTTTCACTGGTCTCCTCTTATAAACGCTGCGCATGTCGTTTGAATTCAGAATTTGAATTGTGTGGACAAACACATTATTCTTGCCGGTCGGGACACATGTTAAGCCCCAAGCTATGTTTTCTGTGTTAAAATCTATGCGATGAATGTTCTTCGGAAGAGAAGAATGAATCCACTGCTGGTTCCTAACTCTGAAATTGCAATAGAGGAGTAACCTTTTATTTAGGTTTTGTATTCTATAAGTCATGTCACTCACGGACAGGATTTATAGTTGAGGAGATATAATATGAGTGGTTATAGTGGGTTTATGGCGGTTTTGACTGCTATTTCTAGGCATGTAAGGGTTCTTAACCGTCTCTGTTATAATTGTGATTTTTCACAATTATTGCACTCTTCTTTTATGAAACATTTTTTGATAGCATGTTCTGGATAATTTTGAATTGTCTACAATATACCACTACGTAATGTATTTACATTCATATACATTATATTATAATATATATAATATATATATAATATATATATATATATATATATATATATATATATATATATATATCAATATATAGATATATTATATATAATATATATTGGCTGCTCGCTTAGCCAGCGTAGTGGCGTCATTTGAAGGCTAAAATAATGCGAAGCGCATTGTGACCAGCGATGTGTAGCAACATCTGATAGCCTGGTCGGTCATGGTGATCACGGTGATATATATATATATAATATAATATAATATATATATTGTGGTGTGTGTGTGTGTGGTGTGGTGTGTGTGTGTGTGTGTGTGTGTGTAGAAATAATACATTTCTAAATATCTCAGAGAGATATATGCAGTAGTGGTACGAAAGAGTAGTTGTATACTGTCAACCTAATGTGACAGTCCCATGAAAGGAATCACACTACTGCTATTTAGCCCTAGGAAGCAGCAACGCTTCCTGTCGGCTAAATAGCAGAGCAGTAGTGTGATTCCCTTCATGGGACTGTCACAGTAAGTTGACAGTATACAACTACTATATATATATATATATACTAAATAGAATGAGACAACAAAGCCAAGGTTGTATGGAATTTTCAAGACATTTATAAAGAGAAAGTTAGCCTTACAGCTGTTTCTGGGGTATTAGGGATATCCCTTCATCAGAGACGATGTGAGACGGTTAAATAGAGGGAAACAGTAGATTTCAATATAAGGAGTTATTATGGAAAAGGATGGGAATAAGAAACATAAAGGAAAATAAGAGAATAAACGTGAAAATTGAAATATATATAGACTGTTATAGTTGCAGTTCCATTATCCAAGTAAAGTGGTGTGTAGAAGTGGTAGAAATGCTTCTTGTCCATGGTATGTAAATTCTGAGAGGAGTTCATATTTTGTTATTACAAATGGAAAGTGTGGAGACGTAGATTCCGTGTGCTGTCCATT
>NW_021831924.1:25000-37500 GCF_006345805.1 Octopus sinensis | reverse complement strand
ACGACAAAGATGACATCAAGGATTGCAGCAATAACTGCACTAATAGCAGCAACAGCAGCTGCAAGTGCAACAACAACGTTTGCAGCAATTGCTGCAACAGAAAATAATGAAAATAACAATTGGAAAAGACCAACAACAATGAAAGAACGATAGGGACTTTGCAGGAATATTCACAACAAACTCCAAGAACAAAAGCAACGAAACAAAAACCCTGCATCAACGTCACCAACACCACCAACAACAACAACAGCAACAATCATAACAACAACAATAACAATAACGACAACAACAACGACGACGGCCACCACAGCAATGTTAACATCAACAACAACGAAAACACCGACAACAACGAAACAATAATTGTAACAACTGACAGCAGCGCAGCAAAAACAAAACCATCGCAAACACCGTCACCACCACTCACCACTTCCACAAAAACATCAACAAAAAAACACCGCAACAACAACAATGAAAACAACAACAAAACACTTTTTTAAAATTTAATTTTACGCTTGTTTCATAAAGACGTTTCAAGTTTTATCCCCTGGCTATATTTCCTCGTGTCAAACAGTAAAGTTTACATATTGCTTCTGCATAAGTGTGTGTCTGTAAATATATGTCTATGTGTGTGTGTGTAGTATATGTTCTGTATGTTGTTCTTGTTATAGTCTAAGTGTAATTACATTTCCCTAATTTCCTTCAAAATTTTCACCAAGTTAGCCACAGTTCAATAATCCTTTGTAGGATTTTACTTACTAAACTTTTACTTTAACCACCACCCAGACTAACAGGCACTTACAAAAACATGCACACACATACATATACACATATATATTCGAGCAAACACACCCATACACACACACACACACACACGCGCGCGCGCGCGTTGTTGTAATTAATTCACTACCAAAGAGAGACTATGAGTTATTCATCGATGTTTGTATGGTTAGTCAAAACACAGGACGTTACTTTACAATCTTAGGCAGAAACGAGAATTTATAGACTGTAAAACGTGTTACTACTTTGTGCGGGGAGTTCATGCACGTGTGTGTGCGTGCGTGCGTGTGTGTGTGTGTATGTGCACATGACGTGAAACTTATGGTATTGACATATTTTCTGACTAACCATACGCAAATACACACATATACAGGTATGCATATGAACATGTATGCATACAAATTTTAAAATTACCGGGTCAATTATAGATAAGGTATAACCCTACAGGAATGGCAGCTTCAAATCAAAAATGCAGTGGAATATTTGAACCAAAAATTAAGTATTTTGTTTCAAGGAAGTAGCTGTCTGAACAAAAGGACAGAACTATTAGCACCATGTACGCATAGCGCTAAGTGTCTTTTGTGCATGCCAGCCTCTTTAGTTTTTGACCTGGTTCGTTGAAAAAAGATTGATTTCGAAGTCTTTTCAAAAGCTTATTTAACAACAAAGAAATTTCATAAGAGAAGGCCGGTTTTTAAAGTGGCCTTCTTCACATGCAGTTTAAATTCTTAATGCAATAATGAGTAAAAAAAAGTTGTTTCGGCCATTCCCACGTGAGCTCGAAATGAAATTTAAAGCAGTGGCTTTCATGTAATATTTCAAAGTACTTTCAAACAGATAAATCAAAAGAAAAGAGAGGGTTGGAGTATGTATAATTGTGTGCGCACGTGAGTGTGTGTGTGTGTGTGCGCGCGTAAGTCTAGAGTTAGCTAATGACTTATTCCGTTTATTACTGAGTTTCATGTCAATGCGTTGGAGATACATGGGTCATGCTGGTAAGACACCCGGCTATAGTTGTTTCTCAATGATCAGGAATTGAGTAAAACATTTAGCCGGGATTATAGTCAGCAGGGGTTCGAAACCATAATTATAATGTTGCCAAGTGAAATCTGAATTACGCATTTATGTCTGCACTTTATCGATCCACTTTATTTCTATCATTAATTTTCTTTAATTTACTCATTTATCTTTCAACTTGAGCCATTCATATCCACCTAAACTCACAAAAGAAACTGTATGCAGTCACTCAACTTGCTGAAAACGCAGCTAGATTTCCATTGAATTATATCCTGCTGTCTTAGATAAATATATTAGTAATGTACCTGAGTTGTAATGGCTGGAAGATATTTGATGCTAGATCAAGGCCGACCTGGGGTCATACAACAACAACAACATCACTTTCGACCCTATATATCGCGCTGTCACAAACAAGAATACTAAAAGTGAACCCAACTGCTCTCAAAAATTAATTTTAAAAAAAACGGAAAAATAATCCAGAATCCTTGTCCGATACCGGATCGATCCCAAAACTTAATCAGTACGTGCCAGTCACGAGGTCAAACATCCCTGAAAGTTTCATCGGAGTCCATCCAGCAGTTCTTGTAATATCCTGTCTACGGACAAACAAACAAACACGACTGAAAACAATACCTCCACCTTCGCTAAGGCAGAGGCAATTATAAATAAGGTCTGTGGAATGCCAGGGCCTAAAGGCTAAAAATTAGATGTCAAATACCTACAATCCACTCCAAATCAGTTCTCTAATTTATAACCCTAGGTCGAAATGGGCAAGAAGATTAACAGAATTTCGGATAATTCTATATCTTAAGATTTCATGCTCTGCAATAGAAATTGCCCTTATTTATAATTTATGAATATTTAAAGTTATTTACTTAGATTGTATTAAAAATATATAGAAGAAATGATAGTCAACTTTCGTGTAGACCGAGCTGTTTCCTTCTGGCCAATAGTATCATGTCTGCATATAAACTACTGATTTATGATCCCTGGTATTTCAACCTACAAATCAAGCAAACATCGCACAAACTTTGGCTTATGTGTAGTACCAGGTAACTTAATGAAAGTTAGGGGAAAACTAGAAAAACATATGTACTATAATTTATTGAACTTAAGTATCACAACAAACGAAAATACGAATAGCTTTTCTTATACGGATAGCCTGGTGACTCGATGATGTAAATATGAAACGAATAAAAGCAATGTAATAATGTCATTCAAGTGTGCGCACGCACACACACACACACACACATACTTAATAAGCATAAATAGTAACAATTTATCTCTGTGTGTAGCATACTTTTTACACCTAGAACAATGAAGGGGACAATTGAAGATTAAGCACCGCAAAACGTGAAAAATAGGCCATGAATAATTTTCCTTTTTATATTTTTCACAGAACTTTCATTTAGTTTTGTTATATCTTGGGAGAGTCATTTTGTTTCGATGACTTTTTAACACTCACTGGTTCAATTTCCACTCATTTTTCTATTTTTCTTCTAATTTTCGTTGCTTCTTACAATGTCTTCAATCGTTATGTCCGTTATCGGGACTGCGTTTCTTTTTTTTTCTTTTTTTCTTCTTTGTACACGTGTGTGCATCAGCGTGCATGCGTATACACATATGTATGTATGTATGTATGTATTATGTATGTATGTATGTATGTATGTATGTATGTATGTGTTTGCTTGTATGTATGTATTTGTGTGCGTATGCATATATGTCTGTATGCGTGTGTGTACATATGTATGTATTCTGCATATTCATGTGTTTGTTTATGAGCATGTTTGTGTTTGTATGTAGACCGGGCATTTTTTCAGTGGGGACTGAAGGCTAGAGACTCGAGCCCACTTCCATTGTCTTCCTCGGAAAATTCTACACAAGAAGTGACAAGCGGAGGATGGGTGGCTTTAAAGGAAAGATTGTACGACATATTGTGAATGAGTGCACGAAACTGGTCGGAAAAAGAATACAAAAGAACGCACGATAAAATCGCAAGAGTGATTCATTGGGAAATAGGTGGAATGTATGAATAGAGCAAGGATTAATAAGAGTAAATCCCAACAGTATAACTTGGAATGATAAAGTAAATATACCGTGGGATGTAAAGATCCAGTGTGATTATGAAATTTCTCTCTATATAAACGGCAGTTTGTCTGTGCGTGTTTCTGTGTGTCTGTTTGCTTGTACCCTCACCCTGACCACGGCTTTCAACCGATTCTGATGAAACTTGACACACACATAGCCCAATGTCATAATTCAAAACTAACGCAGCGAACATTTTGAAAAGTTCCCCCAGTTCTGAAAAAAAATCGATAAATTCGACATGGGGTCGAGAATCAGAAACACAAACCACAGACTGTCTAGGGGACGCAACTCGACCTTTTTAACTAAAAAAAATTTACCATAATTTTTTTTCCCCTTTTTTGGCTATAACTCTCTAAAAATGCTTTATAGTTATTTCCCTTACAAACCTGAGCAACGCCGGGCGATACTGCTAGTTGAACATAAAAAGCCAGATACAGTTGTCTTGAATAAAGATGAAAAAACCTGTTTAGTCATAGATGTTGTATGCCCTGGTGATGACAAAATATCAGAAAAAGAAAACAAGTAGGTCACACACGATGCTTTGAAGCAGGAAATAAAAAGACTGTGGTCATTGAAGAAGATGAGTATTGGAATGTTTTACCTGTTGTTATCTTAGTGCTGTTGAGGACAAGATCTTGGTCCTTAGAGAGATGTTGGGCTTCTTCCAGACACACCATCGAAGGGATGCGAACGCGGAAGTCGCAGACCCGATTCATCAGTTGATCACTACTGTTGACACCACTTTCTTCTCCGTAACCAGTGGACCAAGATATATGAACTCCCAGACCTGCTCAGTCTGAATGCCAAACAAGACCTGAACAAATTCGAGGTGTTCCAAATGCCGTGACTTTATCAGATCCTTGATGTCTCTTTACACGACCGAATCTCAAACAACATTCGAGAACAATGCCAGCAGCAACCGACCACTGAATACCAAGTCCGGCAGTACAGGCTACAGTGTTTTGACCACGTCTGCAGGATTAGCACCGAAAGGCTATCACACTAACTTTTGTGGTGGCAGCAACCCACGCCCTGGAGAATCCTGCACAGCACACCAAAGAAGACATGGACGAAACGATTTGAAGAAGACATGAAGTCGCAACACTTCGACCTCAAGCATGCTAAGACCAGAGCCAGGGATCGGAAAACGTGGAATAGTATCATCACCAGAGTCCGTCATCCAGCGGCACCCACAGTAGAATACTGGTTGAGAGCACAGCCAACCCCTCCAGTCGCCAGCTACGGATTTTATACAATTATCTGCAGCCGTGGGAGGCTTGAGTACAATAAGTACGAAGCTCACAAACAAATCTCTGCAGAGTTCTCGAAATTTGAATGAAGAGTGTTACCTCTGTCCACTAGTGGTGGACAACTGACACTTCGTTACATTTTCCAACGAAGTTACTGTGTTAGACAACAATAACAACAACGACGACGACAAGAAGAACAACAACATGAACAATAATTACTATTTTTCTATTTATTTATCATTATTGCTATCATCATCATCATCATTACCATCATCATCATTACCTTTATTACCTTCTCGCTAATACATCAAAAGAAATGACATTTCTCAAACTCTTGTAAATACGTCGTTTACATTAATATGCTCGTTTCTTTTTTAGTTTTTCTATGGGGAGGGGGAGGGTTACACATGTCTAGTTTCATTAATATATACATAAATATACATATAAACATATATACATAGACATACACACATATGTCTGTGTGTGTGTATGTATTAATTACGTACGCACACATTTTCTTAATAACTTCCCGAGGGTTGAGGAAGAGGAGTGAAAGAGTGAGGGTAAGAGGTGATGAGAAACTAGTGATGTTTTCTTCCTCCCTAACGTTTATTTATTTTTTGTTATTCTCATGCCCTTTTTCTTTTGGTAGGTCTTTTATGTTGTTGTTGTTCTTCTTCCTCTACCTTTCATTCTACTTTCACTTTCATTATCTCACAACCTTTTCTTACTCTCGTTGTCGTCGTTATTGTTGTTGCCATTATTGTGGTGGTTGCTGTTTCTATTGTTGTTGTCGTTGTTGTACTTATTATTATTATTATTATTATTATTATTATTATTATTATCATTATTATTATTATTATTATTATTATTATTATTATTATTATTATTATTGCAAGAATTGTTTTCATTTTTATTAATATAATGTTCTTCTTGTTGTTCTTGTTGTTATTCCAGTCTAATGCTTTATTTGTCCGACATGTTTGTTTGCTTGTTGCTTTCTTTCTTTCCTTTCTTCCATGACATTCGTTGATAAGCGACCGTGGATTAATAAACAATTATACAAATCTAGTAGTAGTAGTAGTAGTAGTTAGTAGTGATTTCATTGACAGAATCCTGAAGCTGTTTTTCTTGGGGTAGGAGGGAAATTATACTTTTTTTTACTGTTGTTTGTCATACTGTTTTTTCCTTTGTTTTTGTTTTGTTTTTTTCTTGTTGATTCTCCTTCAATTTTTCTTTCGCTTTTTCTTCTGTTTCACGTTTTTTTTTTTGCTGCTAATCAACTTCATAGAGAATAAAAGGTGAAGAGGGGACTGTTGCAGTTAGTAGTAGTGGAAGTACTAGTAGTAGTAGTAGTAGTAGTAGTAGTAGTAACAGCAGCAGCAGCTGTAGGAGGGGGGCAGCAGTAGCAGCAGCAGCAGCAGCAGCAGCAGCAGCAGTAGTAGTAGTAGTAGTAGTAGTAGTAGTAGTAGTAGTAGTAGTAGTAGTAGTAATGTTTTTGTGGTTTGGGTTTTCTGGTTTTTGTTACTGACTTTTTAAATATATTACAAGATTTTTTTTCTGGGTTTATATTTTTTTGGCCCTTTTTCTTATTTCATTCACGATATTATAGGTGTTGTTGTTCTTCGTGCTGATGATGATGATGACATGTAAGGATGTTAGGGATGTGGTATACACACTCACACACACACACATATATATTTGTTTTGTGTGTTTGTCTTTGCGTTTCTTTTGTTTATCTAATCACGTCTTTTACTCTTCAAGATTCAGCTAACAGCTTTATTTGTTTCCCACCGACACACACACACACACCCTTTCTCTCTCTGTCTCTCCCTCTCACTTTCTTCCACAATTTATGCATGTGTGTGTGCATGCATGTCTGTCTGTATGTATTTATATATGTGTATGTGTGTGCGTATGTGTATATATATATATATATATATATATATATATATATATATATATATATATATATATATATATATATATTATATATATACATATATACATATACATATACATATACATATATACATATACATGTACATATATACATATATGTCTCATAGACACACACACACAACACACACACACACATACACAAAACATGCACAAACACACAGGAACACACACACACTCCTCTTTTACAAAAATTGATGATCAGATCCATTCCTTAGTCCCTTGCTGTCTAGACACCTCAAACACTGCACCCTCCTCAATTTACTGTCACTGTCTAGGGAATATGCAAAAATAAAGTGTGCTGAGTATAAACCTACACAACCATAATTTTCATGGGTATATATATATATATATTATTATTATCATTATTATTAATATTAGTAGTAGTTTTCATTGTGATTATTGAGTGAGAAAGCAGTGCACGCCATCAAATATACCCACCATGATTACCCGTGTGATAAGGGTGTACCAGACACATGCATCACAACCATATGTGCGCGACATGGTGAGCTCATATCAAGATAAACAGCACATGACCTTGCAGGTGGAGCCCAGATAGAATTTTCTTCAGGTCGAATAGACTTTCCTGCTCAGAAGGTACCCGAACAAGGTTTGCTTAAGGATGACGAACGAAACACCCATGTTTCCAGACGTGAGTTGTCCAAACCCCCAAAGAATTCCTTTCAACACATGGCTATGATGCTTCCCCACTACTTCTGCTTGTGAGCAGAGATGTACATATCGTCAGCCACTAAGGGACATGGCTATGGTCAAACAACTGACAAGTAAATTTGTGGTATTGAACAGAATATTTGCGGTAGACCATCTTTTATACCAGAAGCCATGAGAGTCACTGCCTGGTACTGCGTCAGAGCATTTATTATTATTATTATTATTATTATTATTTAACTCGGTTTTATTCGGCTCTCTGCGACATAAAGTTTCGCGGTCCTCTAACAAAAAACCGCCCGGTAATCTAAGCCTGAAAGAAATGGGTTTCCGTTAGAAGCCCGCGAAACTTTAAGTCGCATGAGGCTAAATCAAAAAGGTTTTAAATAATAATGTATTTGTGCGTGCGGCGTGTGTATGTATGTGTGTGTGTCTGTGCGTGCGTGTGTATGTATGCGTGTGTGTGTGTGTATGTGTGTGTGTGTGTGTGTGTGTGTGTGTGTGTGTGTGTGTGTTGAGTGTCATTTCTTTCCTTTGTCCACTGTGTGATATCTTGGGTCAGTTTCTCCAAGGATAGCTTCGGGCTGACCAAAGCGTTGTGAGTGGATTCGGAAGACTTAAACGCTGTGGTTGTTATTTGATTGATTGAGATGCGATTCGGGCGGTCAAATCCATGTTTAGGGCACACACCCACCCCACCTTTAATGGAATCTTTATCAAGGTTTTTGGTTAAATGATTAATAAAAAAAGAAGAATAAAATGTCGAAAGAGAAACACCGTGCATTAAGAGCAATCGTTGACTGCAATCAAAGCATTTTAGAAGGAAAAGTCCACGCACACATATTCACGCGCAAACATGTGTACATGCAAACACACACACACACACATGTATATATTCATATAGACACATATACACTCGTACACGCATATATATGTGTGTGTGTGTGTGTGTGTGTGTGTGTGGAGGCGCAATGGCCCAGTGGTTAGGGCAGCGGACTCGCGGTCGTAGGATCGCGGTTTCGATTCCCAGACCGAGCGTTGTGAGTGTTTATGGAGCGAAAACACCTAAAAGCTCCACGTGGCTCCGGCATCGAGTGGTGGCGATCCCTGCTGTACTCTTTCGCCACAACTTTCTCTAACTCTTTCTTCTGTTGGCCTGCTCGCTTAGCCGGCGGGGTGGCGTCATTTGAAGACTAAAACAATGCGAAGCGCATTGTGACCAGGGATGTGTAGCAACATCTGATAGTCGGTCACGGTGACGGTGACGTGATATATATATATATATATATATATATACTAGCAAGTGCACCCGTCCTTTGGACGGTGTAATTTATTATAAAGGTGCTCTCCCGTGGATGGTTTCAGTTGAATTAGCCCACAGTTAGAAGTCGTTTCAAGTTGATAAACATAAATTACCATTTTCCTTAACTGTTTATGATATGGTATTAAGAAACTTAGGTAATGAATAAATATGCTTGAACACAAATTTGAATGTCCATGAAATGAGAATGTAGTTGCTGTATGTATTAAGGATCCAATATCTTAGTTGAAGCATTTTGTATCGTGTACTTATTTTTCTTGTAATACCTGACCCAATCGCTTGAAGCTTTTTTTTTTTCAATGAAAGCCATGTATGATAAAGAAACGCAAACATGTATAGCAAATACGCAAATAGAATAATGGCATGTACAAAAATAAATATCAGAGCATGCTTATGAATGAACAGCGTGTGTGAAATAAGAAGGGTCATTGAAGGTAATGTACTGTTAATAGCAATTAGGGAAAAGAACTAAAATATCAATGAAATGCTTGCAGGAAGTCTGATTGCTAAGGGCTACAGTTTGGCATAGATGTGAAGATTGCAGTAGAGGAATAATTGCTGTAGGGTTGCTTTGTAGAGGGCATTTTTGGTTTTTCCTTCAGGAGCATAGATGAGTAAGTTGTCTGGATGGTCAAATCTGGAACAACCGACGTAGAACTGTCCACGGGAAAAGCACGACGTTCGAAGGTCCAATCCAACAACTTTCAGCGGCTCACCTTGTGCTTGCAGGAAGTCTGTCATGGCGAAACTGAGTTTGAGAGGGAACTGAAGTTTTTGCATAGGGTAGGAGCAGTCCGCTGGGTTTAGCGGAATTTTCGGAATGAAAACGATATCGTTTTTGCCGTGTCCTGTGATAATTTGGGCTTCAGTGATGTGGTCCATCTTTTGCTTGACCACAAGGTGAGTTCCATTGCATAATGTGGGTGCGTCTAGATTAACAGGGCAACCAACTTTTAAGTGAAGTTTATGGGGAAGAAGTCTTTGGGGATCTTAGGAGTTGAGAAATTCTCTTGGATAGGGTGTAACCTAATCGATGTCGGTAACGGTGTCAACTGATCTGTAACGTTTTTGAGAAAGTAGCTGACTAAGTCGTGGTTAAGAGTGTTGACAGCTGCCTTTGTAGGTGCAAGAACAGCCCTGTCGCGAAGCCATTCCGGTTTTATATATTCCGTAGTAAGATTTGGGTAAACGGCAGGACATTAGTCATCAGGGCTGGAGACAGTGTGGCCAATGCTGGTAATGTCAATGTATCCGTTGTCGTCGGACGTAATTTGTCCATTGCCGATTTTAAAGAGTATTTCCGAAAACTGTGTTGTAGGCTGACCAGTCTGTATGAGTGATCTTATGTTGATGGTGAGTTGTTTCGATTGGACATACGACTAAAGGAGGGATTTTTTAAGGCAGGTATTAAGTTCCTCAGCAGGTGTTCTTTTGGATATAATAGGCAAGAAGTAGAGTCGCACCTCCAAGGATGTTGTTTTCGATCTAAGGTCTCTCATGAAGTGCTTGTAGGGAACATTTATGGGACATAATTGCATCATCCCAAACAATGGGTTAGCATTTTTTTCAATGTTGTCGCTTCTTCCGAGGAATGCATTATGTGGCACGTTGGGTTTCTTGCTGTGCTACATTAAATGGCAATTTGAAGGTAGTGTGAGCTGTTTCTCCGCCGTCGAGAAGAGTTGAGATTATTGGCTGAGGTGGCACCATTAAGCCGCAACTTCGCAAGAAGAAAATTCAGGATGAATGTTTTTCCAGTTCCACCGGGTGCGTCTAAGAAGATGACTCCGCCAGTGTGTGTGTGTAGATGTTTTCGAGGACAAAATTGTAAACGTCAGCTTGATCGAAATTCAGAAGAGCCTCGTTGTCTGCAGTGTACTGTTTGAGTTTGCGACAGGTGTCTTCATTTCTGTCTGGGCTGTTGTGGGAATAAGCGTCTAATTCTTGAACTCCAATTGTCATAACCAAGTTTTCCAAGAGAAGAAGCCCTCTGTTGTAAATGGCAGGGATAATGAGAGCGTCAACGCTACCTGTGATTTGGCGAGTATGCAGCAAAATGTCATGGCACATTGACTCTTTGTATTTATTCCAAAGAGAATGTGCGTCTATCAGGTTGTAGAAAACCAGCATTATTGCAAAAAGGTGTCGGAGCTTGTGCGGAGAACAACACAGAGAGGCGTTTTCGAATGCATTATAATATAGATCATCTGTATCCAAAACTCCCCTTTTGGAGCAGGCATCTTGGAAAGTGCCAAACAAGGGGTCGTCCACTGTGCGAAGTTCATCGAAGGAGGTTTGTCCCTTAATGACATGAAGTAAGAGCAGCTAATGAAAGCATTCGAAATTCAAGGGGTGAAATGTGTAGACGCGTCCGATTGTATCGCCTTTGTACATGGCTGGATCCAACTGCGTATGCCAGCCTTGTTTTCGTCGTTGCTACTGGGAAAATAATTGATTTAATGTATAATAAGACGGTACTTCCGCGTACAAAGTAGACTTTGCCAAGGAGTCGACTTTGCATAAGGGAAAGAAGGCCATGAGAGTGGTTATTGGCGGGGCAGTTGCTTAATGAATGAGGTTGTCTTCTGTGAAGTAAATTCGCTGCATATTTTCCAAATGAACGCTGCGGTGAATCATAGGAGGGTATCGTTCGTGAATTGGGAATCCTAAGGTACTCCATATGGCTTCATTAGTGGATATGTAGCGTCCAGTTTCGAAGAGTGTCACTTCATTTGTAAAATCTGTTGAACGTGTAGATTTTATTTGCAAAAATGGCTCTGTCCGATCCTTTGATAACGTACTTGTATACGTAACGTGTGGAGTTGACAGAATTATAGAATTCTACGTTGATGTTGAGGTACGATCCACCGATTGTCAACCAAAAAGGTGTAGCGGGGGATACAAATGTAAGGGAGACAATCAATTACTGAATGTTACTTCGCAAGGAATCACCTTTCTCTAAAAGCCCCATTACTCCATATTACTCCATAAGTGAAAAGTCTAAAGAGTGTAGAACCATCTGTGGAACATAAGTGATGTATTTTCCAAGCGTGAACGAAATCGGATGAAAAATATCGATTTGATGTGGGATCAACTTAATGGGCGGTCACATACACACACACACACACACACACATCATCATCATCCGTCTTAAATATTATATTATACATACATATATATATATATCATATTATTATAATTATATTATATTATATTATATTATATTATATATATATATATTATTTTATATTATATTATATTATATTATGTTATATTATATTATATTATATATATATACGTTTGTGCGTATACCCAAAAGAAACCGGAAGTTTGCAATATCATTTTATTCACTCACTTTTACATGTTTATATTTTTATCGCCTTCAAAATATTCTCCATTTGAAGGAATGCATCGGTCCA
>NW_021831924.1:10000-17500 GCF_006345805.1 Octopus sinensis | reverse complement strand
GATAGATAGCAGTCTTATAAAGGACGATGTTACGGTTGTTTTAGCCCCAGAAAAACATCTTTTCCAGCTAGCTACAGCATTTGAAGGCGGCAAGCTGGCAGAAACGTTAGTACGCCGGGCGAAATGCTACGTCTGAGTTCAAATTCCGCCGAGGTCGACTTTACCTTTCATCCTTTCGGGGTCGATTAAATAAGTACCTGTTACGCACTGGGGCCGATTTAATCGACTTAATCCGTTTGTCTGTCGTTGTTTGTCCCCTCTGTGTTTAGCCCCTTGTGGATAGTAAAGAAATAGGTATACAGCATTTGCAATGGAGGTCATCGATTCCATCTCGAGCCTTACGGGATACTCACAGACCTAGGTTTCTGAATGTTATTCGTCCTTACATTGAGACAATCAGCAGCTTATGACGAAAGCTATCTCCAAATATATATATGTGTGTGTGTGTGTGTGTGTGTGTGTGTGTGGTGTGTGTGTATGTATGTATTTGCATTGGGACCCCTTCGCATCGAAGACTGGTGATTGTCGTGCGCTGACGACGGGTAAATATCCAGAAACCCGGGTCCATGCCTATCATGTCAGGTCGATGATGGGAAGGATGGCTTCCCTTTGCAAATACTGATAGGGCACAGAAAGTGTGTCAATAGCCAGCTGGAGAAGATGTTCTCCTGGGGCTACAAGCTACAGCAGCATCCACCCTTAGTGGCAAATATACCTCACATTGTCGTTCAGCTACTGTTTATATCTCGTTCAGAGATTTATTATTGGTTATATATATATATATATATATGCACGGACACACACACACACGGACACGGACACACAGAGAGAAAGAGACAGTGACAGTCAGTGAAATACAGTTACTGGTATGTGAGCATATATTTGTAAGTATGTATACGTGTAGGTATTTATGTGTCTCCATCTATGCATGTTTCATACGCATACGTACATACGCTTACGCATATGCATGGTTTTGTACACATATATCATATATATATATGTGTGTGTGTGTGTGTGTGTTGTGTGTGTGTGTGTGTGTTTGCGTTTGTTCTTTTATTCTTTTACTGGTTTCAGTCATTTGCTGGAGCACCGCCTTTAGTCGAGCAAATTAAACCCCGGACTTATTCTTTGTAAGGCTAGTACTTATTCTATCGGTCTCTTTTGCCGAACCGCTAATGTACGGGGACGTAAACACACCATCGTCGGTTGTCAAGCGATGGTTGGGGGACAAACACAAACACACACAAGAGTTATATATATATTATATATATTATATATATATATATATATATATATATAATATGATATATATATATATATATATATGCACACACATAAACAAATACACACACAAAACAACACACACACATAGTTTCCGTCGACCAAATCCCCTCTCTAGGCTTTGGTCGGCCCGCGCCTATAGTAGAAGACACTTGCCCAAGGTGCCACGCAGTGGAATTGAACCCGGAACCACGTGACTGGTAAGCAAGCTATTTACCACGCAGTCATCCCTGCGCCTGTGTGGGGGGAAGTGAATGAAACGAGAAATAAGGAAAGTTTCTAACAATGCAGAAAATTTATACTCACAAACACTCGCGCCCGTGTGTATGCATCTAAATATATTTGCGTGTATGTATATATACATGTATACATATATATAATTGTATGTACGTGTGTGTGTATGAGTGTTTTTGAAAGTGTGTGTGTGTGTGTGTGTGTGTATTTATGAATGTATGTACACAAATATATGCATGATTAGACACTGACACACGCATACATAGCATGCACATAATACACACACATGCATTTACATATATACACACGCACACACATACACATGTGTATATGTTCATTTTGTGTACGAGTATTTTTGTGGATGTATATGTGTGTGTGTATGTGTGCATCTGTATATGTGCGCGCACGCTGCAATGTATATTTATTATTTCTAAGTTTTCGACAAACTCCTCCCCCCAACACACACACACACCTTCAACCCACTTCAATTAACGCTGTTTTTCTCCCCTCTTCCAACTACTCTCTCCCACCACACACCTACATATACGCACACATACACACATACATACATACATGAACACTTGCACACACATATATATACATACATACATACATGCATATGCATACATACATATATGGCATACATGCATACATACATACATACATCAACATGCATACATACATACATACATAACATACATACATGCATACTATACATACATGCATACATACATACATGCGTACATGCATACATACATACATACATACATACATACTACATACATACATAATACATGCTACATACTACATACATGCATAATACATAATACACACACATACATACATACATACATACATACATACATGCATACATAATACATACTACATACATACATACATGCGTACATGCATACATACATACATACATACATACATACATACATGCACACACATACATACATACATACATGCATACATACATACATACATGCATACATACATACATACACACACATACATACATACATACATGCATATATACATACATGCATACATACATACATACACACACACACATACATACATACATACATGCATACATACATACATACATGCATACATACATACATACACACACATACATACATATACATACATACATACATGCATACATACATACATACATACATACATACATGCATACATACATACATACATACATACATACATACATGCGTACATGCATACATACATACATACATACATACATACATACATACATACATACATGCATACATACATACATACATACATACATACATACACACATCTCTAGCGCAACTTCCACAACTACAACAACGACCACCACCACCATAATAATCATTAGTAAAACCACCAGCAACAACCACAGCAACACCATAAAGACCACCACTACGACGACAGCAGCCATCGCTACCACTCCAGCTGTCACCATGCTCACAAACCACAACCACCCACCATACACGCTACCACTAGCGCCACAACAACATTTCCTACTACAACAATAACACTAGCATACTCACAAATTGCAATTATTGTACCAGCATATATACTACCACCGCTACCATTACGCCGCTACCACAACAAACATCATTATAACCACGACCACCACTACTACCACCGCAACAAACATCCCTACTACCACCGCACCGCCACATTGTCCCCCATCCCTCCCCCTCTCCCGTTCTTGATATTTTAATTTTCCTTTCATAATTCCAACTGGTTGTTGTTGACATGTTGGTCTTTTTGGTGTGGGAGGTGGAGGGCAGGGCAGGGGAAGGAGGGAAATATTCATCAAAGTTAATGACTAATCTAATGGTTGTGGTGGTGGTGGTGGTGGGTGTGGTTGCGGCCGTGGCGGTGGTGATGCTGGTGATGGTAGTTGTGAAAGTTGTTTTGATGGTGTGATAGTTTTATTGGTGTAATAGTGGCGTGGATGGTAATCGTGGTGGTAGTAATGGTGGTGGCGGTGGTGGCGATGATTCTAGTGGTGGTGGTGGTGGTGGTGGTAGTGGTGGTGGTGGTGGCGATGATTCTAGTGGTGGTGGTGGTGGTGGCGATGATTCTAGTGGTGGTGGTGGTGGTGGCGATGATTCTAGTGGTGGTGGTGGTGGTGGCGATGATTCTAGTGGTGGTGGTGGTGGTGGCGATGATTTAGTGGTGGTGGTGGTGGTGTGGTGGTGGTGTGGTGGTGGTGGTGGCGTGATTCTAGTGGTGGTGGTGGGGCGTGATCTAGTGGTGGTGGTGGTGGTGAGGTTGGAGATGGTGGTGGTGGTGACGGTGGTGGTGGTGGTGGTGGTGGTGGTAATGGTGATGATGGTGGTGGTGGTGGTGGTTTTGGTAGTGGTGGCTCTCATGGTTGGCTGGATAATTGAGTATTTACTAGATACATGACAGCCGGAGCAAGAGAAACATAAGATGGTCAAGGATGGATTGGATTGTCTTTGATCAAAAATCCTCTCGGTCAAGGTTGATGTATGCCTAAACAACCCCCAACTGTCCACAAGACTCTTCCCGGTTCGAGCTGCTAGAAATAACAGCCAAATCGCCCTCAAATAACATCCAACCGTCATTACAAAAGCAACAAAAGTAACGTCGTTAGATAATGTGATTTTTCACCTTGGGAAAAAATGGGATGGTTACGTCAAGTCCTTATGGAATAAGCATTCCGAATGTGACCATCTCTTTCTATGAGCATAGGCTACCTCTATAGAGAAGCAGGCCGCATGAGACATGCTTCATCATCATCATCATCATCACGCATTTGCATATTTTATTGCATAATACACAGTTGTGCTGGCTGGCAGAAAGAACAGGTGTCACAGTATGAAGTCTTTTGATATACCTTTTTCAATCCTCCAAGCTGAAAGGCACACCTTTCCACAGGTTGCCCAAGTTCTGCTATGAACAATAGCCGTATCACAATTTACAAGGGGTTCATTCAGATGACCTCTCTGATGGCTGACCAGGCTTGCATGACTCAAGCGTTTCCTCCTACAAATCACACACGTAAAAATCAACATCCCTTCATTTTCTATTGGCTCATTCTTTCTAAGCTAAATAGATAGATAGATAGATAGATAGATAGATAGATAGATAGATAGATAGATAGATAGATAGATAGATAGATAGATAGATAGATAGATAGATAGATAGATAGATAGATAGATAGATATGGCCGGTCTATGTGGTTACCCTGGGTTTCACATTCATAAAGCGAGCATTACAGCATTTCTTCATAGGCAAACAGATTTAGGGTCTGAAGACTATATATATTACAGAATATATCTTCCCACGTGACTACAGGCCATTTTTTCTCACCTCTGTCTTTTCTGGACGCGTACTTAACTGGACGTCATTTATTCTCACCTAGCGACATTTTTTATCTCTCTCTTTTTTTCTCTTCTATTATTTTTTTCTCTTGTATTTATTATCTATCCTTTCAAAATCTCTCCCAGACGTTACCCATCACAATGCATTTTAGCCTAACGACCCTTAATGTTTGTTTTCGTCGAATGTTTACTCTGTACGTCCACCCTGTCGTTGTTTGTTCGTTCAAAGCTCTAACTCTCCAAAAATTTTATTCTTTAAAAATTTCTGGGTGCTGCTGTTTAATGAAGCTTTCCTATATTGCCATTGAAAGCTCGAAATAGGGAGTAATTAACAGTCGACGTTTGAGGAGGGGTTAGATTTCTTGTTGTATTTTGTACCGCAATTGTCTCTCATTTTCTGTTTACATATTTTTCACTCGTTGGTGATGTCCTGTACTTGATGTATTTTGTATTTATGTATTTTTATATTTGTACATGTATTTTTATTTTTGCAGTTTTATTGTTTGTCTATGCCAGAAAAAAGGCTTTTTCGTTCGTCCTCTTGTGTGTTTGTTTCTGTACATGTATTTTAATTTTGCAGTTTTATTGTTACGTCTTGTTTGTGTTCGTACTCATTCTGCCCCGCTGCTTGGAATTTTATTTAAATTCTCTCGCAGGAAGGCCTATTGGATTAGTGTTCTGTCTATGCCTTCGAAACATGCCTGACTCCTCTAGCAACAGCTGATGACGGGGGTTTTGTCCTTGTGTAGTTCGTCCTGTACTTGTTTTTCGTTTTCTTGTTTTTCGTTTTCCGTTTTCTTGTTTTTGTTTTTTGTTTTTTTCCGTTTCTACGTCTTATTGTTTTGTCCTGTACTCCCGTATAATTATTTATATATGCATGTATATATACATGTAGATGTAGTACGTACATATATGTTTGTATGTATGCATATTATTTTTATTATCTCCTTATATATATATATAATATATATTATATATATAATATATATATATATATTATATTATATATATAATATATATACATATATGAGTGTGTGTGTGTGTGTATACATATGGTCAGTCCGTGGTTATTGTAGAAAACACTTGTTCAAAGTGCCACGCTGAACCCACAACTTCTTACCGCACAGCCGCACCTGTATATACAGGTATAGGTAGATAAGTAGAGATGAATGTATTTTTGGGTGAGTGGATGTTAATATTGTTTTCAAATTTGGGCACAAGGCCAGTAATTTCGGGCTAGAGATAAGTCGATTACGTCAACATCAGTACTCAACTGGTACTTATTTTGTCGACCCTGAGAGGATGATATATACGATGACATTTGAACTCAGAACGTATTAACCTTACAAGCTAGCTATCTCGACTCGCCGAAACGTGATAGCTATTTTGTAAGATTTAATTTTATTCCATTATATTATATATAAATGCTACAACTATTTCTATATTGAATACTTTTTTTTATTGACAGTGACAGTTTCTGTTCTTAGTAGCAGTGAGTGTGAATGTATGAGTGAGAGTGAGAAAGAGAGAAAGAGGATCAAGAACTAGCGTGAAACGACAGAGAGAGCTTACTTCTCCATTACAATTATCAGTCCTTCAATATCTTCTTTTCTTCTCTTCTCTGTTTTACTCCGAAGGAGATCTCGGACCTTATGCGATGTCGCGGAATGGTTTTGTATTTGTGTGTAAGTTTTGGTAAACATTCGTTGAGAAATGATCATGTTGTTTGTTTCAAGACAGACAAACATCGAGGCTTATAGGTTTAGACGCATCTTCTTTCTCTCTGAGGACGAAAAAAAACAAAAAAAGGGATTTATCTGACCGGATCCTAATCTGGTTTGATTCTCATGAGAAATACATACACTAACATTTGATCTGCCCACAAATAAAATATCGCCGATGATTTTTATATTGTCATGAAGTGAAGATGTGTTTACTCGACCGATTCGATTTACATATAGAGAACATTGAGAGTTTATCTATTTAAGGATTTGATTGATTAACGCATATGCCGATGCATAAGACGAATATATTTTATTCTTAAATGTAGCAAAAATTCACCACGCGTCTAATGCGACGGTATTGCGGACGGGATAACGAATGTATGAAAGTTTAATGAAACATACTAAATTTGTTTTTCCCACAAAATATACTCCCTTCCAGAAAAATATAGAGATTTATCTGATTCGAGAGAGCATCTTATACACGGGCAAATACGGGAGTGCAGCGCTTAAAAGCATTCACTCTCTGCTGTTCATATAGCGAAAGATTTACTTTTCCGTAAATCTTTCACAAATTACCGTTGCGATCGTCTGTTGTAACAAAACTAAATAATGGCATTTTTCTTTATCTCCGCAGAGATAAGGAAAATAATCTACATGATATACGCACGAATATGTGTTTGAATGTATGTATGTACGTAGGTATGTATGTATGGATGTATGTGTGTATGTTTCATATATACACACACACACACATATATATATATGTGTGTGTATATATATTATTATTATGTATATATATATATATATATATATATATATATATATATATATATATATATATATATATAATAGAGAGAGAGAGAGAGAGAGAAGTATTATACATATGCGTA
>NW_021831924.1:0-5000 GCF_006345805.1 Octopus sinensis | reverse complement strand
GTTTTTAAGGGGCGAGAAAAAATCTACTTAGAGACGTGTGTGTGTGTATACTGTTTATATAATGTGTGCGTTGCGTAGGGGTAGAAAAAAACATTTTTTGTGTACGTGTGTGCGTTTGATCGTTCGGGCTGTCAGTGGCTACTGCCGTGATAAACCGTGGGGTGGCAGAAAGAAAAAAATAAAGAAATTATATATATATTTTTATGTTTTATGTGTGTGTGTGTGTGTTCACATCTAAGCCTACCTTGACAAGGAAACCCCCCGCTGTGAAAAAACAAGCCCCGTTTGTCTTACAGGAGTATTTCCCTCCAAGATCAAAAACGCGCCGTCTACCATGCAAGGTTTACACGGACTCAGATGCCTTCACTTATATAGGGGCATCGTCCTCAAGATTGTCTTGTGGTGTCTCCAACCATTACGCAACTTTTCGGGACGTGAAACAAGCGCCAGACCACGGGACTCATTAAGCTAATATGGCGACTGAGGATGCGAACTTAAGCTATAGGCTGGAATGGTCAATTTGTCGGTGGCCCTCCATTTGATAGGGGCAGAATCAGTGCAACCTTTGTGTCTCCGAACTCTTCCATATTTTGTTTGCCAGAGGCCGGATGGTAACGGCTCTTACAGTCGCTTTCGATGCCTGCCCATTGGCGGCGTTACACTTATCTGGCCTTTAAATAGCGTTCATAAATAAGACACGGCACCCATAGCCTTGGTAACAAATTCTGAAATAGATTTTTAGATATCTACAATTAACCACTGCAAGGGGGGAAATTACTCCTGTAAGACAAACGGGGCTTGTTTTTTCACAGCGGGGGTTTCCTTGTCAAGGTAGGCTTAGATGAACACACAACACACATAAAACATAAAATATATATATATAATTTCTTTATTTTTTTTCTTCTGCCACCCACGGTTATCACGGCAGTAGCCACTGACAGCCGAACGATCAAACGCACACCGTACACAAAAAATGTTTTTCTACCCCTACGCCAACGCACACATATAAGAACAGTATACACCACACACGTCTCTAAGTAGATTTTTTCTCGCCCCTTATAAAACATCCAATATTCTTTAAATAGTCAGAACTTTATTCTCGGTCACAAGAACATCTATACACCCCGCCACCCCATGTTTGACCGATGCCTGACCTGTTGAATTCTTCAGCCACCGGTTCTCAACATACACTGATAAACAGTTTCGCCATGGGCTTTAGGAGCACAGTTCGATTTGTTTTTTTGCTCTGCCTCTGTTCTGTTTTTGTTTTTCCAACGGATTTCTTTTTTCTTCCTGAAGAGAAAGACACAATATGGTCCCATTATTCCATCGGATTTTGGTAATTTGTGCCTTTCGAAACACGTGTAGATGAAATAAAACGATGTTCTGTTCAATCTGCGTTTCAGCTCCATTTCTTCAATTCACCAATAATGTTTTAATTTCAATTATCCGCACCAACGCACGGTTGCAACGCCAGATGGTTGTACTCCAACCGTGCTGTTCACTGCTGTGATTTTTGCTACTAAGTATCGGTTAAACTTTTGATTAATCCACTACAAGATTATTCATCTTTCTATTTCACATATATATATATATATATATATATATATATATATATATTCATATATATACATACATAGGCGCAGGAGTGACTGTGTGTAAGAAGCCTGCTTCCCAACCACATGGTTCCGGGTTTAGTCCCACTGCATGGGACCTTGGGCAAGTGTCTTCTACTATAGCCTCGGGCCGACCAAAGCCTTGTGAGTGGATTTGGTAGAAGGGAACTGAGAGAAGCCCGTCGTATTTACATATATATATATATAATATATATATATATATAATATATATATATTAGATATATATATATTATATCTATATATATATATATATATATATATATATATTATGTATGTATGTATGTATGTATGTATGTATGTATGTATGTATGTATGTAATCTATGTTGTATTATTTTTTTGTCTCGTGTTTTGTCCCCCACCGATCTTGACAACCGATGTTGGTGTGTTTAGGTCGCCGTAACTTAGCGGTTCGGCAAAAGAGGAAGATAGAATAAGTACTAGGCTTACAAAGAATATGTCCTGGTCTTGATTTGTTCGATTAAAGACGCTGCTCCAGTATATATATATGTAATATGTATATATATGTATGTATGTATGTATGTATGTATGTATACGTATGCTCATACAAGCATACATACATACATACATACATACATACATACATACATACATACATACATACATACATACATACATACATACATATACATGGCTTTGGTCAGCCCGAGATTACAGATAAAAAACTTGCCAAGGTGCCACTGCACGCGCCACCATGTTGTTGGGAAACAAGCTTCTTACCGCACAGCTCCGCCCGCGCCTATCTACGCACACTCACACACAAATATATACATGTGTACCCTTAACTTAATCCTCAAATGAGTATGGTACAGTGAGTCACAAAGCTGCTGCTTTGGATCACAGGCATCTATGCAGTTTCCGTCTTCTTCATTTCACTCCAAACTTTTCAATCAACCATTGGCTATCGCAAAGATGCATACTCAAAAC
Organism: Octopus sinensis; assembly: GCF_006345805.1. Taxonomy (NCBI): domain Eukaryota; kingdom Metazoa; phylum Mollusca; class Cephalopoda; order Octopoda; family Octopodidae; genus Octopus; species Octopus sinensis. Next base: position 2,417 of record NW_021831924.1, on the reverse strand, counting down.
GTTAAGCAGCGTCATCGAACACATGACCACCCGATTGGGGAAACGAACTTTCATTCACCCTTGAACGAATGTATATACATATGTACAAAGACGATACTGAATACCTTGATAGCTACAATTTAAAAACCACCCCGACTCACAAACACACGTTACACTGAAGAGCGGTTAAAACACAGACACGAACTCACAATTTGAAATGTCACACCTCTATCAAATGCATCCTTATAAAACATCAATTATTCCGTCCCTTAAAAACAATTTACTCACCTGTTATCTTACTGCCGTCTAGTTTAACAACCTACTTTATCTCAAAATCTACACACACACATAGAAATTCATATAAGTACATATTAGCCACATATCCGATATATACTCCCACACATGCATATAGGGGTAGGCATGGTTATGTGTTAAGACGGTCACTTCCCAACAGCATAGTTCTGGGTTCAGACCTACTGCGCAGAACCTTGGGTATTTTCTGCCATAGCCTTGGGCCGACCAAAGTCTTGCGAGTGGATTTGGTAGACAGAAACTGAAAGAAGCCTGTCTTGTGTTTACGTGTGTGTGTGTGTGTGTGTGTGTGTGTGGTGTGTGTGTGTGTTGTGCGTTGTGTGTGTGTGTGTGTGTGTACGTGTATACGTATGTGTGTCTGTGTGTTTGTGTGTCTTTGTGTTTATCTCCCACCAGCGCTTGACAACTGCTGATGGTTTGTTCAGGTCTTCGTAACCAAGCGATTCGACTGAAGACAAGACATATATACTGGCCATAAATCGAGCCGCATACATTAGCCAACAATTCACCCACCATAGCAGTACCGAACTAGTCGATTTCTACACATACACACACACACACACACACACACACACACACACACACACATGGCATCAATCGCACTTTCTTACAGTGCATTCTGTACAGGTATACATGTGGACCAATTACGTCCAAATAAGTAAAGGAGTTATTTGCTCTTGATGATGTACATACATACATACATACATACTACGAACGTACGTACATACACACACACATATATGCATACAAGCATACATGCACACATACATACATTCACACATACATACATACATACATACATACATACATACATACGAACATGCGTATGTATGTGCATTCGACTAAAAATTCTTTAAGGCTGTCTCCCACTATGTCCGCAGTCTAATGACAAAGACAAGTGAAAGATAAAATGATGCATGTAAAGATGCACACGTGCAAAGTAAACATACATACGTGCATGCATATATGCATCCATATACTTGCATATATCCATACGTATGTACATACATGCATGCATACACATAACCACAAAACCTACCGCCTTTTAAAATATCGTACACAGGATAATGTAGTCGTACTTTATTTTCATTTTAATTTAGAAAATATCAAAAAACTTTATACTTGATCAGGGCTGACCTTGACTGAAGAACAACAATAACAACAACCACAACAAAAGACCAGGACATGTGAAACAGCTGTTGATTGAAACTAACTGATTCATGAATGTCCTCGAACATCAATTGGTCAGCTAAACATTTGTATTAAAATGGACAACCATTACAAACTTCAAAACATTGGCCTTCGGCTCAGCAACCGAGTTCAGTAAAGCTTTCTTTGTACTTTGACGGTTGGAACACTTGGAACGAATCGGCGAAGATGTTTGCAACTAACACAGGACTTGCTACAAATAGCAGCTTAGTACCCCTAAAATCATACCCTCCCTTTTTTAAAGATAAACAACAGAGTAGTTTTAGATATACTTTTCCTGGACAAATACAAATGGCAACAAAATCTTTTTTCCAGTCACACTCTTCTATCATAGAAAAGAAGACAGAATACATTGCAGTCCAATATACACTTTGTCAAGACATCAAAAAAGAACTCCCACGACGCTTTCCTTGATGGTGAGCATCGTGGAACGATCCACGCTATGTGTTGATGTGTCAAGGAGGTGAAAGCTATGTATAGCTGAAAAATCTCATATCCTTTTTAGATCTAAGAACTTTACTGGCCTACTGAATTTTACATCCGAAATTTTCACTAAATGTAAGAATCTGAACAAATTTCTATTATTGAACTGGAAAACACCACCCTCTACGGAGTAAGCACGCAGCCTCACAAACTTTAACCTTTCCCTGTTGAATTAACTGCATCAACTATATTAGTTCCCATTTTAAAGAGACAAAAGACGCATCTCTTATTTACTTTCATCTGCGTTTCCATTTTCGTTTCTTTCATTCCACTTTTCTAACTTCACGTTCTTTCACGTTCTTTATTGCTTTTCTTCAAACAGAAGTCATTTTGTATTTTGACTGTAAATAATTGCATGAAAGTACACGGCACGCTATACAAGCTTGGGTTCATGTCCCACGTCGTACCTCATTAAGTATAGGAGTAAATTCGGG
>NW_021831923.1:15000-40423 GCF_006345805.1 Octopus sinensis | reverse complement strand
TTTTAACATTGTAGTTTCTGTTTTTCGTTCTCCATTGTTTACTGCCTATGTTTTCTATATGCTGCCTTCTCTTTTTTTTTTCGCGTTTCTTCTATCATTCAATTTCTTTAGTTCGTTATAATACGTGGTTTGCGCCTGAAGAATATGTTTGATTTTCTGAACATATAAAACTATTAGTCTCTCTTTAATATATATATATTGTGACCTTTAAATAAATAATATGTAATCATGTATTATATTTTATCTCTTATTTATTTCAGTCATTGGACTGCGGCCATGCTGGGGCACCACCTTACTTGTTTCAGTCAATAGACCCCAGTACGTATTTTTGAGTCTGGTATTTTTTCGATTGCTTTCTTTCGCCGATGTAGAAAGGATATACCTCTTTCCAAGACCATATATGCAAACAGACATCAGGTCTCCCCATGGGATCCAGTCTCTGGACAAAACTTACGTGTCAGACTTGCCTTCTTATAAACAACTGAGACGTGGGTTGTTACGAAGCGGCAAGAACATGGAATAGTTATGAAGCAAAGAACAATGGAAAAATCCAGGGAAAATATGCGCATTGAGATTATTCGAGAACAGAGCAGAGTGAGCGATATGTTTATGGAATACTAAAAGCACAAGTTCCAATAGGGTCGCACATGTCGCAAGGTTCGCAGTCTGGGGTGAATTAGTGTAGTTGTCGAGTGCTATCTAAAAGATCGGAAGAGGCCACTCAGTAAGCTTCCACAACGAGATGTATATATATATATTGTTATATTTCGGAATGGTCATATTGCCAGTTTAGCCAATAAAAACACACGCACTATATATTTGGTGTTATTTTGCTTCAGTGTTATTTTTTACATTAATCTTAATCTTATTTCGGCCAGAGTTCTTTCGTCACACTCCTGTGACCGCATCAGTGGTCCTTTGTTTTCTTCTTTCTTATTTGTGTCTCTCCTTACTAACCGTCAGCCATTTTGTATTTCTATTGGCTAAACTGGCAATATGACCATTCCGAAATATAACAATATCTGTTTCAACACACAACTTCACATAAAAAATTCTTGCACAACAAATATTTAAACGTATATATATATATATATATTATATATATAGATATAATATATATATATATATATATATATATATAAGATTATATGCATGGCCACAGCTCATTAGCTGAAACTGGAAAAATCGAAATCAAATCAATCATATATATATATACGAGTGCATGTGTATGTATAAACACATATGTAATTATGAAAGTGTATAAAACAATGACTCGATTCATATGGGTTGTTTTAAAATTCTAACTGAAATAATAAAAGTCTTAGTTCTACCCCAATTACAGCTAATTTATATGTTTATTGACTTGGATAACCAATTCCTAGATTTTTACACCTACGGATTACTGTTACCATTCATCCGGAGTACGCCACTGTAATGGTGATTGGAAATCATCAAAAAATTTGTCCGTGACTCTTCCACTTTTTTTCGTCCTCTTTTTACTTTTCTTCTACTTCCACTTTTCTCCTTTTGTCGCCACCATTTACACCTACACAGACATTCACACCCTCTTGAGCGCGTGTGTATATCGTTGGCGATTTTTTCCTCCGCCTTCCTTTCCTTGGCTCTTTCCTTTTCCTATGTTTCTGACGAAGATCTCTGCTTGAAACGTTAAATCCTCCTTCTTTCTTTCCTTTCCTGAGCGTCCCATAACACTATACTTGCTCCACGTCCTCGCGTTGTTGTGTTTTCTCTTTGTGTTTTCATGTTTGGATTAAATATATATATATTATATATATATATACTAATATATATACATACACATATATATATATATAATTCATAAATGAGGGCAAAGGAAAAAATTTCTAATGCCAAATATGCCGAAAATTGGACATATTGTCCATAACCAATGGACAATATGTCCAATTCTTCGGCATATTTGGCATTAGAAATTTTTTCCTTTGCCCTCATTTATGAATTGTTTATAAGTTTAACCGTTAAAGGTAATTTTTAATATGCTGGCCATTGCTAAAATTTTTTTCGAGAAAATATTTTTTTTCGAAAAGAATTTTATCCTCACATTTGATATATATATATATATATATATATATGTATTAGAAAATGAAATAACTCAGGAACAAACGATTATCTTCTGAACTTTATTATTTTAGGACTGTTCCCGCTGTTTACTGTACTACATCATTTATTATTTACCGCTCTGTACTCGACTAACACTTCTGCATATCTCTGATGCACATATATACTGATTTGTACACCAGGTTATATATATATATATATATATATATATAATATATATATATATATATATATATATTAGCAATGATTATAACGATATAAAACATAAAGACTTGTTCATCCTCAAAATTTATTTCTTCTTATTTTACAATTTTACACAGATTACTTTTATGGACTTTATGACCTACACATGCTTCCCGCCGAAGCTTAACTGACAAAAAATTAACTCCACTCAGTTCACTTCGAAACTAGCCAAATAGATAGACTCTGAAGAAGCTGCACCGTACACAGTGCAAGGTTGCATCTGCAACAGCCTGTAATCTGTGGAGTTGAAACATGTGTAGGTCACAAAGACCATAATGATATGCTGTATCAAATTGTAAAATAAGAGTAAATAAATTTTGAGGGTGAACAAGTATCCATGGGCTATATCGTTATAATCATTGCTAATATATACTCCAGACAATATTACCGTCCGGTGAACTGAAAACGGAATTACCCATTAAAGGAAGTTACAGAGTGACTGACAACTAATAGTAGCCATTAAAGTTAAGTACTGCTCGATGCGATTAGCCGTAAACTGGTACACAACTGAAAGCCACCACGTTGTCCGCACGGATGATATATCCCTCCAAACTCACATTTATATGTATGTATGTATGTATGTATGTATGTATGTATGTATGTATGTATGTATGTATGTATGTATGTATGTATGTATATATGTGTGAAAGCTATGAATGTACAAAAATAGAAGCCAGTGTTAATGGCGTATTTAACAAGGGAAAAGTGAATCTCAAAGGACATAGCGGAAGATAGTAGAGTTCCACTGGGCTAACAAAATAACAATAATATCGTTTTTTTTTTTTTTTAATATACAGAAGTCAAGAGTAGAGATTATGTTTTTCCTGTCTCTTTCAGTTTCCTCTAACATAAACGTTCAGTTATTAGAGTTCGTTGGCTGTTGTTTTTACATGACTTTGACCTTACGTGCCAAGAGAACCGTTGAGTAGCAAGAATATCTGATTTACAATCTGTGAACAAAGAGATACCAAAAACACAGACACGGAGAAAGATCTTGTCACTTAAGACAGACTTGGCACCTTTAAGGAGACTGGACGTTGTCAGACTGTTTGGCTTGTTTACAATGAATGGAAACAATTTTGTTTTACTCCTGCGTGCTCCTAATATATATATATATATATATATATTATATATTATGTACGCATATATGTATGTATGTATGTATTTATGTATGTATGTATGTGTATTAAGTATGTATGCATGTATGTATTATGCATGTATGTGTGTATGCATGCATATATGTTTATATGTATGCACGTATGTATGTGTAAGCATGTATGTTTGTATTCATGTATGGTAGTAGATATATGTGTTCGCATGTATATATATTGTATAAATAGTATATATATATATATATATATATACATGTATATATATATATATATTATATATATATATATATATATATATATATATATACATGTATATATATATGTATATATACATATATATATACATGTATATATATATGTATATATACATATATATATACATGTATATATATATATAACATATATATAAACTTATATATATAATGTATATTATATACATGTATAAACCATATATATTAAATGCATGCATGGACGTTCAATGTGCATATGAATGTATGTATATGGGTGTGTGGTACTCGTGTGGGCATATGCATATATATTATATATAATTAAACACATATATGTCAACGTGCCATGTATATATTTATGTCTATACGCACATACATAAATACATATGTAAATGTATATATATATATATATATATATATATATGCATGTATGTATGCCTGCATGTGTGTGTATGTATATATATATATATATATATATATATAATATACGCATGCACATAAACACACACATACAGGTATACACACTGGGTGACAAAAGCAGAGAGAGGAAGAGAGATGTCGTCTGAATAGTTTTGTATTTACTTCACTTGTCACGTAATATTTGTTATTGAAGCTAGACCAGGTGATAGTATTGGTGACGGTATGGGTAGCGGGGGTAACCTTGTTGGTGTTGATATTGCTGTCGGTGTATGTCTACATGTTGGACATTTAATTATCTTATGGTTTCTCGATAAAAAGAATAACCCGTCTCTGTCTGACTATCTACACACACACACAAATATACACAAACACAAACACACACATGTGTATATATACATACATACATACTTATATATATAATATATATATCTGTGAGTGTGTGTTATGTAATACACACAGACACACATTCATGTCTATTATTTAATATATGTTATATACATAATATATAATATATAACATATAATATATAGATATGTGTGTGTGTGTGTGTGTGTGTGTGTACATAATACACACATTCATATCTATTATCATTATTATAAGGCGGCGAGCTGGCAGAGTGGTTACCGCGTCGAGAAAAATGCATAGCGCCGGGGTAGACTTTGCTTTTATCCTTCCGAGGATCGATAAAAATAAGTAATAATAATAGTGCCAGAAATGGGGATTTGCACCTGGAAACACACGGTACAATCACATAGTCAAAAGTGTACTGGGGGTCGGAGAAATGTAAGATTTTGTGAAACTTTGCTATTCACATGGACAATACGTTAGAAAGTAATAGACTGAACAAAAAAAATATAGACAAGGGAAAGTGAAGTGGTTTACTGATCGCCCCATCATGTCCGTTTGATTCCAGGATTCTAAAGAAAGCCTAGGAAAAGCAAAAGAAATACAGTTCCTTAAAATTTGTATTTGGAGCATGAGATCAGTAAAGGCCGTGCCTATAACAATTGGTGTGTTGGGAACAGTAAGCAAAAATATTGACAAATGACTGAAGAACATTGGAATAGAATGCCCGGTAGAGTTCCCACAGAAAGTTTGTCTCATAGGGACAGCAAGGATTATCAGGAGGGTTCTAAGCACTTGAAAGGTAGCTGAAAACTTGTGGATACCTAAGGTTACAGGTAGTAATCCGCTATCCACATGAATCTCACCATGCATAAGACCGAACATCAGCCAAACCATAATAATAATAATGATAGACAATATAGCAAGGATTGTCCTTTGGAGACTTTGCAACAAGTATGGACTTGACAGAGCAAAAATGTGGTACGAACAATAAACCCGAAGATATCATCGAAAATGATAATGCAAAGATCCTCTGGTATTTTATGACTTAGTGCGACCATGAGATATAAAATAGGAGCACTCCGTCGGTTGCGACGATGAGGGTCCCAGCTGATACGATCAACGGAACAGCTTGCTCGTGATATTAACGTGAAAGTGGCTGAGCATTCCACAGACACGTGTACCCTTAACGTAGTTCTCGGGGAGATTCAGCGTGACACACAGGATGTGACAAGGCTGGCCCCTTGAAATACAGGTACAAGAGAAATAGGAAGAAAGAGTGAGAGAAAGTTGTGGTGAAAGAGTACAGCAGGGTTCACCACCACCCCCTGCCGGAGCCTCGTGGAGCTTTAGGTGTTTTTCGCTCAATAAACACTCACAATGCCCGGTCTGGGAATCGAAACCGCGATCCTCCGACCGCGAGTCCGCTGCCCTAACCACTGGGCCATTGCGCGCGACCATGAGATAGAGAATAGGAACCAGACATAGTGTTAATTGAGAAAAAAAAGCAAATGATGCTGGATCATAGATATAGCATGCCCAGCTGACAACAAGGTATGCGATAAGGAAGAAAGAAACGTCAGGTTAGCTTGGGAGGTTAAGCAGTTGTGTGTCGCTGAAAAAGGTGGTAATGGTACTAATAACTATCGGAGCCTTGGGAACAGTGAGTAAAAATTTTGAGAAGTACATGGAACAAATAGGCGGCTGCAGTAAAGGGTGGAACACCTGCAGAAAACAGCACTGCTTGGAACAGCTCGAAAACTCCGTATGGTGCTCGAAAAATAAGGGGTGTTACAGTTGTTCACTGGTAGTGAACAGCTTGTACCGTTGAACATCTTAGAAGATGTGCAAAGACAATAATGATAATAATAATAATAATAATAATAATAATAATAATAGTATAATGATAATAATGATAATAATAATAATAATAATAAAGACCCAAAATGCCGATTCTGCAACGACATGATTGAAACAGTGGACCACCTAATCTCTGGATGTAAAGTCTTAGCACCAGTGGAGTATAAATTAAGACATGACAGAGTTGGCCATATCTCGACTGGCTAATAAGTCGGCATTACAATATCAAAACTGCCGACAAGTGGTAATAATCCCACCCTGAGGCTGTAACTGAAGGAGAAAATGTAACCATTCTGTGGGACTTTCCAGTACATACAGACCGAACCATCAAGGCCAATAAACCAATATTGTTGTGAAAGACCAAAACAATAAAGTTTGCTTATTGATTGACATGAGCATCCCCTGTGATCATAATATCTCAGCGAAAGAGTTTGACAAGCTCAGAAAATATAAAGACCTACTCATTGAAATTGAGAAAATGTGGCATCTCAAGGCGGTTACAATACCAGTGATCGTAGGAGCACTAGGAATGATCAAGAAGGGAACCGAAAAATAATGAGAAGAATGATCCCTGGCTTACCATCCCTGCAAGAAGTGCAAAGATTGTCTTAACTGGTACATCACACGTATTGAGAAGAGCATTGTCGATGTGAGAACTGTTGCTGCTCATGTATTTTAATTTAACTTAAAAAAAAAAAAAAATGAACGAACTACTGAGTTTGGTTTAATGGCCTACCAATGTATACTATGACTATGTTTCTTTGCCCTAGGAGTCGGGAAGACACTTGGCAAGAAATGGAGCAAATTGAAAGAAGAAAAAAAAATAATAATGATAATGAAAATATAATAATGATACTAATAATAATAATAATAATAAAAATATAATGATAATAATAATAAAAGATGGGCTACAGCAAATATTCTGCTCATACCACGATTTGCTTGTCAGTTGTTTGACCATAACCAGTTGAGCATGCCCCTTAGTGGCTGACGATTTGTGCATCTCTGATCACGAGCAGAAGTAGTGGGGGGAGCATCATAGCGATGTGTTGAGAGGGATTCTTTGGGGTTGAATAATTCACCTCTGGAAACATGCGTCAACACCTCAAACATCACTTACAAACTCCCCTTATTCAGGGACCGTTTGAGCGGGATGGGCTACTCAACCTGAAGAAAATTACTACTGGGCCCCACCTGCAAGGTCATGTGCTGTTTATCTTGATATGAGATCACCATGTCGCTCACTATGGTGATGCATGTGCCTGGTGTACCCTTATCAGACGGGTAGTCATGATGGGTATATTGGACTTCGTATATTTTATCCCCAGTGTCACTTTGATGGCATGAACTGCTCTCTCACTCAATAATAATAAGAAGAAGAATGTAACATAAAGCGATTATTTTAAGATCTTATGTAAAGACTGATTACGAGATTCAAACAAGACGTCTATAAATTATTCTGAACACAGTGTCAAAATAGTGCATCATCGTAGATGCGGCTGTCACCTGATATGAACGTAGTGATTACAAAACAGGGGAAAGGCAGAGAAAAATCTCAGGGCGTTTGCAAGGGAAATGCAAAGGATTGTGGAAGGCTTCTGCAAAATTAAACCCATTAGTTTTTGGTGTCCAACAGACTTGGTAATTTTTCTTAACGAGATCGGTGTAACTATGAGAATTGCATTAATATTGAAAACTGTTCTATTACGAAGAGCAAAGATTTTTGTATATATATTTTCTTAATGTCATATTTACATGTACAATATATTTCGACCATTTTAATGTCCGTTCGTCACCAGATGTCATAAGCTTAGATACAAACCTCCAGTCTGTATTCGAACTAGAAATATTTGTATTTCCAAGCTAAATATACACTTAAATAAGCTGAATATTTTACGTTAAATACACATCTATGAATATCAAACGAGATAAGGGCATTACTACCCTTAAATTACTAATAAAGTTTTCTTGTTAGAATCCACTCCGATAGATACTATGTAAATATCAAGAAAAGAAGAATTATTTCTATTAATTTTACCAATGAATTATCATGTAATTTCGAACATGTAGTTGATAACTAGTGATAAGTCTAAAGATGCTGTCAGTTTAATATCTAATGCTTCCGCTAAACGTATTTCACTTCCTGTCAACCACTTTTAACATTAGAGTTTCCTTATCCAATTAACCACATAAATGTTCGCACTTTATTTTCCACTTCACACCAATTTTGTTTTAATATCAATCAAGACACGTCTATCAATAATATCCAATCGGATATAATTGGAAACATATAAATCAATACATACATACATACATACATACATACATACATACATACATACATACATACATACATACATACATACATACATACATACATACATACATACATACATACATACATGAATGCATGCATGCATACATACATACATACATATATACATACATACATGCATATATATACATACATGTACAATGTAAGCTTACTCTCAATATACTTTTACACAACTATTTAATTTTCTTTATATATTGTATGGTTATGGACAATTTCTGAAACATATGTACCTTTATGAACAGCATTTAGACGCGGATAAGCAACAATGTGTACACACATACATATATACATGCATATATACATACATACATACATACATACATACATATATATATATATATATATATATATATATATATATATATATATATATTTATATATATATAGATGTATATATATATATATATTTATACACACACATGTTCATTTATGTATACATATATATGCATATATATATATATATACACACGCACACACACATATATATATACACATATATATATATATATATACATAAATACATCCATGTATATATGCATATATATACATACATACATCAATATATATATTATATATACATATATACATACATGTATATTAGTATGTATAGCAGTACGTATGTTTGACCCACATTAACGCATGCACATACATGCATATATATATGGATATGTGTACACACACGACACACACAGAAATATAAGTAGGTATGTATATAAGATATGTATATATGTGTGTGTGTGTGAGTGTTTGTGTCTGTTTGTGTGTATGTGTATATGTCTATGTCCATATTACTGTGCAATCATAAATATTCATTCATTAATGCTTGCAATATGACCCTGACTACCATACTTATAATAGTTATAATAATAATAATAATAATGATAATAATAATAATAATGATAATAATAATAATAACAACAACAACAACAACAGCAGCAGTAATAGCAACAACAACAGGAACATGTTTATTAAATATGACGAAAACGAGCTTTCAGGAACTCATCGTCGACTTTCAATATTTGATAGCTTCGAATTCGAATTGCATACGATAAGAAGTAGCAGCTGTAAAGAGCTTATAAAATCAAATTTGATAAATTAATGGACTATATATTATATCTGTGTTTCAACGCCATAACTTTCTATACCAATCTGCTGGCTGAAAACGTTTAGCAATAACGCTGTTATCCAATTGAAAAACTGAATTAATATGGCGCACGAAGTTTTAGCAATCAAAATCTGAAGTGGTGTGTCATATTTTGTGGCATCCATTTATTCTCGCCCATTAATAGTGGGTGGATGAAGCCTGGAACTATAGAGAAACCAATTAAATTTTCTTTCGAGACATCATCACCTCCATCACCATCAATCGTTGTTATTATTATTATTATTATTATTATTATTATATTATTATATTATTATTATTATTATTATTATATTATTACTCTAAGCTGTTGTTATCATTATGTATCTTCTGTCATACGGCTTGACGTGAGTTTGGAGAAATATTTAAAGCTTCAATCGAGAAGTGATATCAATTAGACTTACTTTTATGTGTTTTGTTTTTCGGCAGATTGCGTTAACTAAGTCAGAATAAGAGCACTGGGTGAATTTGTTACAGCTTAATGCATTACTTGTGTATATATATATAGATATGTGAACGTATGTATGTGTTTGCTTATATGTAACCATAGATATATATATATAAATGTACGTATGCATATATGTATAAATATACGTACACACTTACACACACATGTACATAAGCGCCGAGTTGACGGAATCACTTACAGCAGAGAATAAGGTTCTGTATGGCACTTCTTCCGGCCTTAAGTTCTGAGATCAGATGTCACCGATGTTGACTTCGCTGAGGTTGATGAAATAAGAACAAGCTGCGAAATGGGGACGATGTATTCGATTAGTGCGCGTCCCCCCAACACGCACAAATATTTCAGACCTCGTGCGAATACTAGAAAGTGCATATGTGTACATGCGTAAGTGTGTGTGTATATCAATAATAAATTCCTGAAAAACCTGTGATTATATGTAAATGCAGGCGTGGCAGTGTGGTAAGAAGTTTGCTTCCTATCCACGCAGTTGCTGGCCCACTCACTTGAACAAGTGTCGTGAGTGGACCAAAGCATTTGTCTAGCGATTTGGTAGACTGAAACTGAACGAATGCTGTTGACTATATAATGATGATAATAATAATAATAATAATAATAACAATAATAATAATAATAATAATAATAATAATAATAATAATAAAATAATAATAATAAAATAATAATAATAATAATAATAAGAAGAAGAAGAAGAAGAAGAAGAAGAATATCTTACATCCCAAGTGAAGCCAAGAAAGTAGTGCGCTGACTCTGTCTGTCTCTCTGTCTCTGTCTCTCTGCCTGTCTGTCTGTCTACAATAATAATAATACCCAAGGCACACAGAGTTGCGCTCGGTAGTGAAGTGAAAGCACGCTATAAAATTAAAACTATTGAATAATAATAATATGATAATAATAACAACAACAACAACAACAACAAAAACAATAATCATAATAAAAAGAACACAACACGTCACCCGGTCCAGGAATCGAAATCACGATCTTTTGATCATAAGTCCAACACCCTAACCACCAAGGCAGTGTAAAGTTTCTAGGACATTCATTAAAGAGAGACGCAGTCTAACATCTGTTTCAGGGATATGAGTGATATCCCTTCATCAGAGACGATATGAGAGAGATACATAGAAGGAAACAATTGAGTTCAATATAAGAAGTTATTTTGGCAAAGGAGAGATATAGGAAGTTTAGAGGGGAATAAGAGATTAAAAAATAAAAATATATGTTGGATGTTACAGTTGCAGCTCCATTATCAAAGGAAAATGCTGTGCAACACTACGGCCTTTCTGTAGCACTTACATAGTCTTACCTGCCATTTTGGGTCTTCTCGATACCAAAACCTCTCATATCATTGCTATATATATATATATATATATATATATATATATATATATATAAATAAAAGGAATTCCAACCGTATCTGATTTTCACGTTTTATTTACAATCTTATAATGATATATTATAAGATAATATATTATAATTGAATAAAATAAAATGAAATAGTAGAGAGAGAGAGATAGATAGAAATGTAGATAGAGATATGCATGTACCTGAGTGTGTCTATGTATGTATATGTATGCATATCTATATATTTATATCTATCTATCTATCTATCTATCTATCTATCTATCTATCTATATATATATATATATATATATATAGCAGCAAGTTGCATCATCCATATTCACCCGAACTTGCACCTTCAGATTTCATTCTATTTTTTGAAATTCATTGAATGGACAGGTTTTCACATATGAAGAGGATATAAAAATTCACTTGCAGGTGAATATTTACACCCTCTTCAGTGTTCAAGGAGCTTTTCGTCAGTAAAAACAGGAAATTCTTAGAGCATGGAATTTACATGCCCGCAAGATGGCACAAGATACTGGAACGAAACGCTAATTATGACATCTGATTAAATGAATTTCTGTTTAAAACGTGCGCCTTTCTTTCGCTTAAAACACCGAACGGACATTTTGAGCAACCTAGTATATCTACTCGACAACACATGTATGGAAATACTTGACTGTTGATTATGAAAAATAGGTGAGCGTTAAAAAATTTGTACGATATGTAATATACACTTTAATATTTATTTCATTCATAATAATGCAGCGAGCTAACAGCATCGTTAGCCTGCCGGGCAAATAGCTTAACGGCATTTCATCCACCTTTACGTTCTGAGGTCAAATTACGCCGGGGTCGATTCAGCATCACATGATATCGGGGTCAATTAAATAAGTACCTGCTGAGCACTGGAGCCAATGTGATATACTTAACCCTCCCGCGAACTTGATGGCTTTGTACCAGAATTTGAAATCAATATCTATTTCATTGATTGCATTAAATGAAGATCTGCCTTTTAGAGATGTGTATGAAGTATATCTAGCCTCCCCCGCCACACACACACTTATCACGTGACCGACCAGACTATGGGATGCTGTTACACATCGCTGGTCACAACGCGCTTTGCATCGTATTACCCTTCAAATGATGCCACCCGGATGGCTAGGCGAGGAGGCAAACATTCCCTCTCTCCACACCTGATCGAAAGGAGAAATAGAGCAACGTGAAATGAACTGTTTTGCTCAAGAACACAAAGCACCGTCCGGTCTTCGAATCGAACCCATGATCCAGCGATCGTGAGTACGACAGTATAACCACTTAGCCACGCACTTTCAGATACACACACATACACACATATATGTAAGAGAGGGACGGAAGGAGAGAGAGAAATAGAGAGGCGAGGTGAGTGTGAGTGCGTCTGTGTAGGAGCTTCCATTATACTCTTTTACTCTTTACTCTTTTACTTGTTTCAGTCATTTGACTGCGGCCATGCTGGAGCACCGCCTTTAGTCGAGCAAATCGACCCCGGGACTTATTCTTTGTAAGCCCAGTACTTATTCTATCGGTCTGTTTTGCCGAACCACTAAGCCGGCCGAAAGGCTTAGTAGTATTTCGTCTGCCGCTACGTTCTGAGTTCAAATTCCGCCCAGGTCGACTTTGCCTTTTATCCTTTCGGGGTCGATAAATTAATTACCAGTTACGCACTGGGGTCGATATAATCGCCTTAATCCGTTTGTCTGTCCATGTCTGTCCTTGTCTGTCCTTGTCTGTGTTTAGTCCCTTGTGGGTAGTAAAGAAATAGGTATTTCGTCTGCCGTTACGTTCTGAGTTCAAATTCCGCCGAGGTCGAGTTCGCCTTTCATCCTTTCGTGCTCGATAAATTAAGTACCAGTTGCGCACTGGAGTCGATGTAATCGACATAATCCATTTGTCTGTCCTTGTTTGTCCCCTCTATGTTCAGCCCCTTGTGGGCAATAAAGAAATAACTGACCCATTAAGTAACCTGATATATATTCTATTGGCGGAAGCTAAACTCAGTACTTGAAGCGTCGGAATAAATACCTATTTCTTTACTACCCACAAGGGGCTAAACACAGAGGAGACAAAAACGAACAGACAAACGGATTAAGGCGATTATATCGACCCCAGTGCGCAACTGGTACTTATTTCATCGACCCCGAAAGGATGAAAGGCAAAGTCGACCTCGGCGGAATTTGAACCCAGAACGTAGCGGCAGACGAAATACTGTAAAGCATTTCGCCCGGCGTGCTAACGTTTCTGCCAGCTCGCGTCAGAATAAATACCGCTAAGCATGTTGTCCGGAGTGCTAATTATTGTGCCTGCTCATTGCCTTCCTTTTAGGGGTAATAATTCTTTTTAATAACTGTAGGCACAGGGTCTAACATTTTAGGGAAGGGTCTGGATCATTTTATTGACAACGGTGTTCAGCAAGTACTTATTTTATCGAGCCCTAAAGGGTGAGAGACAAAGTCGACCTCACCAGAAATTGAATTCACGACGTAAAGCCGGAAGAAACGACGCTAAGCATTTTGTTCGCCGTCTTTATTCTGGTAGTAATGACGAAAATATTACAAAGTGTATCATGTAAATATAATGCAAAAATATTTCCTTGTTACTTTTGTTATTTTCAAAAACATCTGAGGGTCAGATTTGCTTATACATTTGTGAAACCATCAAGTCAAACTGCTCATACAAATCTTTAACCTTCACAACACTTGACGAGTATATTTTCTCCCGTTCGTTCGTATCCTATCTGTATTATATATATATATATATATAAATAATACAGATATATATATATATATATATATATATATTATATATATATATATATATATATATATATATCTACATACATACAGATAGACAGGTATGTAGATATATATTATTTACATATGGATACACACACATATATACAGTTAGACAAATTGATAGATATAGATATATTATAGATTTATTATTTATATATGTATAAACATCAATATCTATCTATCTATCTATCTATCTATCTATCTATCTATCTATCTATCTATCTATCTATCTATCTATCTATCTATCTATCTATCTATCTATCTATCTATCTGTATATCTATATATATATGTATGTGTCTGTGTATGTGTGTGTATGCGCGTCTGCGTATCTGTATTTGTGTGTCTGTGTTTGTGTGTATGCATGTGTGAAGATGACGAACATTGACTCAGATGCTGCAAAAGTTGTGTTTACTAAAAGCAAACCGAATATATACATATAAAAAATTCAGAGTTGATGAGATTAACTGTCCGAAATATTTCCTATTTCCATCAGTATTAATAATAATGTCAAAAATATATGCATATAAAAGCTAGATATAGGTCAACTTAATTACCGTAATCGTGACATTGTCACATTAGAATTGCGTGACTTATAAGTAAAGCGTATGCGTAAACATGGCTGTGTGTTTGAGGCGTTAAATTCGCAATATTTTGATTCCTGTTTCGATACCAGCACACGGAATTTTCGGCAAATGACTTCTATTGTAATTTAGGAAGGATTCAAGTCGTACGTGCGAAACTGAGTAGACGGAAACGGGGCAACAGAAATCTGCCCAAGGAAGTGTGCCAAATGTGTTTTGGTAAATTTCTCTGCGAAGATAATACATACTGTCGTTTTCTCTTTCTCTTCGCCGTGAATAAAAAAGGTTACAAAACAATAGTACTATTTTTATTTCATCACACTTTCTAATTTAGGCGCACTCTTACAAATTTCGAAGAGAGCGGTGTCTAAACAATTACGCCTGCATCAATATTTCACTGGTAATTAATTCTGTCCATTCGATTCCCGAAAGGCTGAAAGGCGAACCCGGTGTGATGGGAACGAAGAATTCTTTATATATATATATATATTATTGCGGCGTTACGTGCACCCCCCCCGTTTGTTTGTCCAATTTTAAACCCTGCACGACTTCTATACACTTTGTCTTTCCTACCCGCCATTGCTTCTTTACCAAACTATTTTGGCGCCCTCCGATTCTTCCCCCCTCTTCCTCCCATCCTCCTTAATCCCTTCTTTCTCCTTTTCTCTTGGTCACTGATTGTGTCCCCTGCCTTCCACCCTCTTTGATTCCCTCTCTCTCTCTCTCTCCTGCAACCTGCTGCTTCTTAACCATTCTGTTGGCGATCGTATCTCGACCAACATGTGTCCCCTCTACCGAAACGGTAATTATTTCTACGCCAGCTGCTATGTTGTTGTTGTTTTTGTCTCATTTGGTCTAAAGTCGTAAGACAACCATCGTTATATTTTGTTTATCCATTACTGTTTTCAATTTCGTTTTCGTCTCTTGTATTTACATCCGTCTCGTGCGTTCACATTCCTGTCTTCTACCAAGAAATCTAATGCTTACAGCTTAGTTTTTTTCTTGGGGCTGGCCGAGTTGGAGCAAATATCAGAATTGAACAGCCGAAATTTGCTATGATGATTCGGTGTCTGACTGAAGATTGAAGGCTTCGAATGATTTGTCTGTGTTCCGTGTTCGTCCCTTCCTGTATTTCACGTTCTTTATATATAAAAACATTTATTCTTATATATATATATATATATAATATATATATATATATATATATAATATATATATATATATATATATATATATATATGTGTGTGTATATATATATATATATATAATATGTATGTATATATATGTATATATATATATATATATATGTATGTATATATATATGTATGTATGTATACTATATATATGTATATGTATATATATATATATATATATATATCTATATATTATGTATATGTATGTATATATATATATATATGTATATGTATATATATATATATATATATATGTATATATATGTATGTATATATATATAACGCAAATACAAGCGGTGTCCCACAGGGCACTGTCTTGGGGCCACTGATGTTCATAGTGGCCCTTTCAGACATGCCTTCAGTTGCTACGATGACCACCCTTGCTAGCTATGCAGATTACACAAAGGTCTCCCACGCATACAGAACCCTGAAAATATTGCGCATCTGCAACATGAGCTGGACACAATATACAGGTGGGCTGAGGACAACAACATGCATTTAATGCAGGTAAGTTCCAGCCCTGCGCTACTGGCACACAAAGGTAAATGACGTGAAGACTGGATACACTGGCCCGGAAGAATTGCAATCCCTGAGTCAAAATCAGTGCGTGACCTGGGCATTGACATGAGCAATGATGCATCTTTCCAAATGCATATTGCTAATCTGGTGATAAAATGCAGACGGCTAGCTGGATGGATTCTCCGAACTTTCAGAACAAGAGAGAAGGAGACACTGATGGTCCTATGGAAAACATTTGTCCTCAGCCGCTTGGACTACTGCTCCCAACTTTGGTCACCACACAATATAAAACAAACAGCAGAACTCGAAGCAACTCAGAGAAGCTACACAAAGAAATCGTCTCAATGCAAAATGTCAGCTACTGGGAAAGACTGAAGGTATTAAACCTCTTCTCCCTGGAGCGGAGGCGGGAGAGATATGCAGTAATATACATCTGGAAAATCCTGGAGGGTCTTATCCCAAACTTTGGCATTCAAAGTTACTCCAACCGCAGAACGGGGCGCCGCTGCGTGGTGCCAAGGATTCCAACATCACCATCAAAATACAGGTCCAGATACTGCAACAGCTTGGGTTTCAGAGGACCACAGCTTTTCAACATCCTCCCTAAATGCCTGAGAGACTTACATGGTGTGGATGTGGGTTTCTTTAAAACTAAACTGGATCTCTTCTTGTTGGAAGTCCCAGATGACCTACCTCACGACAGGAGACGCGGATGCGGGCAGCAGCATCGAACTCCCTTGTTGATCAAGTGCCACGTATCAGAGGTGGATTCACAAACTAGTGTGGCTCTTCAGCGGTGGTGCCCCAGCATGGCCGCGGCCTTCGGGCTAAAACATTTTTAAGGATTTAAGGATTTATATATATATATATATATATATATATATATATATATGTATATGTATGTATATATATATATATATATATATATATATATATATATATATGTATATGAGATCCAAGGATCGAGGTGTAGGAAGAAAGTTCTCTTCAAGCAAACCGTAGTAGATATAAAAAACAACTTTCACGAATAATAGTGGTTTACTCTGGGGAGAGGTTATGGATATGTGTCTTATCGAAGTATGATAAATTGGAAAAAGTTATTTCTATTTTTCAATGTAGGCAACCACGGTTGCCCGAGTAGAAGACATTTTCCCAAGGTCCCACGTAGTGGGACTGAACCCGGAACCATGTAGTTGGTAAGCCAGCTACTTACCAAACTGCCACTCCTAAAGTACTGACGTTTATGATCGACGGTAAAAAAAACGACAGTATGAAAGCGTGGACCGAGATCCGATTTAAGTTATACCTATATAAATATATGTATGTATGTATGTATGTATGTATGTATGTATGTATGTATGTATGTATGTATGTATGTATGTATGTATGTATGTATGTATGTATGTTGTGTCAGGTCACTTTCGAGTGCTACTGGTAACATGTAACCCAGTACAACATGTTGCATGGTCGGGTCGTCGGCGACTAAACCGGCAACCCCACCAAGCTTGCTTAGTGAGTGTGATTGACTCAGTGCACAGCCTTTACTCACTTTAAAAAATTCTACTTGCACAGGCATTGCACGATAACAACATTGATTAAGCTTCGTGCAATGGCCATACTCGATAACGAGGGGGCAGCCACCATATGTATGTACACATATTATATATATGTATATATATATAACATATATATATATATATATACTATATATATATATATATATATATATATAATATATAGCATAATTTCTTACTCTTTTTCATTCTAATTTCCTATGTGTTAGTATATGTATGCGTATAAGCGTATATATATATATATATATATGTATATATATATATATACGCATACATACTAACACATAAAGGAAATTAGAATGATAAAAGAGTAAGAAATTATGTTATAACAGCATTAGCTTACAACTGTTTCTGCTATTGGAGACAATGCACTCATAGTCAAATAAATATTTATCTATCTATCTATTTATCTGTATATCTGTATATATATATATATATATAATATATATATATATATATATATATATATATATATAATGCATGCAGAAGCGAGAGAGGAGAGAGAGAGAGAAGAGCTAGGGAAGAAGAGTGAATCCTTACGCTCAAGTGGTTGACTATTTGAATCATAAATATATAACTGTTAAAGCTTTATATACTTATACACTAAAGACTAAATCTATAGGAACACCAGAATAAATTTTGTAAGTGAATAGTTATATTGGCAACGAGTGCAAGTGTACTTATGTTGTATAAACATAAAGGGCATATATGGTTCTCACTACACTAAAGTTGATATGTGGTTTAACTGCCGAAATCATGATCCCTAGGCTATCAGACTTATATTTACTCTCTATGGTTAGAACAAGCAAAATTAGTTTAGAGCAAGGCTAGAAATAGAAAATTCATATACATGCATATATATATATATTATAATATATTATATATATATATATATTATATATATATATATATAGATAGATAGATAGATAGATAGATAGATAGATAGATAGATAGATAGATAGATAGATAGATAGATAGATAGACAGTTAGATCGATCTAACTATATATCTATATAATAATAATTTAATAATATATATATATAGATATATTCAGCCATATATACATACGTATATATCTATCTATCTATCTATCTATCTATCTATCTATCTATCTATCTATCTATCTATCTATCTATCTATCTATCTATTATCTATCTATCTATCTATCTATCTATCTAATCTATCTATCTATCTATCTGTATGTATGTATGTATATAAATATGCACACATATACGTATACATATATGTGTGTTTGTTTGTTTGTGTGTGTTTGTGTGTGTGTATGTGTGTGTGTGTGTGTGTGTGTGTGTGTGTGTATTGACTTGATGGTGAGTTTGCACGTTGCACGCATGCATTCTCTGTTCTGTATTTCTATTCGTTTATATCAATGAAAATTCGACCAGCAAATGGCGACAAAAAAAAAAGGCTATTGCGTTTATAGTTTTCGTATTTCCCCTGATCGATCAACACCTAAGACATTATTTTAGGCTTCTTCAGACTATTACGACGCAATTTCTTCGAAATAACCATTGGCTTAGACATGGTTTGCGTATGTATATAAATATGTACCAATATATTTCAATGTTTATTTGTCTGTAGACAAATGGTTTTCCGTTTATCTTGCGTTTCAGAGTATATAGTTTGACTAACTTCCGGTTAAGCCAGTAATTGGCTCTAGGCGGCAGCACGGATTCCGTTCATGTATGTATATATGTATGTATTATGTATGTATGTACATATATATATATATATATATATATATATATATATATATATCTGTGTGTGTATGTGTGTGTGTGTACGGACATACATATATATATATATATATATATATATATATATATATATATCTGTGGGTATGTGTGTGTGTGTACGGACATACATATACATATATGCATACATACATATATATATATACATATGTATATATAATCTATATACACATACTATACATATATATCTGTGTGCGTGTTTGCACTTACATATAATATGTGTAAGTATATATATATATATATATATACATTGTGTGTGTGTGGCATGTATGTGTGTGCGTGCGTGTGTGTGCTTGTGTTCGTGTGTGTGTGTGTGTGTGTGTGTGTGTGTGTGTGTATGTGTGTGTGTGTGTTCTTTTTCGCCTCCAAGCGCACCGGTCTAGTTTCTCCTTGTCAATTGTTATAAAAAGGTAATTGTAGGATCTCATTTACTGTTTTATTGTTGTTACTTTATTTTTTTTTTTGTATTTGTATATTTATATATATATTTTTTTTTGTCTCGATCTATTCACGATTGGACTTTATTTATTTTTGGACTAAAATGTAATTGGTTTGAAGTTTTCTGGCATTCTTTTATCGTGGGCTTCAAGATATCGACTATCTTGTAATTCAAACAAACGCTTCTAGAGACTCTTCGATCGATTTTTTTTTATCTTTTCTCGTTTATGTGTTTCTTTTATTTATTTGTTCGATTGCTTTATTTCTATGTGTTTTTGTTGACTTTTCTATGTTTTTTCGTATATGTATTTGCACTTTTATGGTAGTATTTTTGTTATTATTTCAATCATTTGTTTCTATTTTATTTAAGTTAAATTTGCACAGTTATTATCATGACATGTTCATTAATTTTTGGAGTTACCTTCATAGTGTGGATCAGCAAATATGGTAGAAACACGAGATTAAATACCCTGCTTCTTTTTAATTATCATCTTTCACGTTCCGAGTTCGAATCCTAAAGAGACAGGGATTTTCATTTCGTTCGATCTCGATGTCAATAAAATATGAACTTAGCTATAAGACAAGGACTTGAATTAAGCTGATCGATTTGTTCAACACTCAAGTATATGAGATGCTGAAATTATGTCAGAAATGATTTTGTTTCCTGCTGTATATGGTATGATTGTTAGAATCGTTAGTGCGTCGAACAAAATATGTCACACTTCAGTTCAGCTGAGCCTACGGTTAGGAAAAATATTTTAAAATCATTATTTCTATTATGGAGGTGTATGAGAGGAAAATGGTATAACACAACACGGTATATCTTGCCTTAAGTATAGTTAAATATCTTTATGTATTTAGTTTAAACACTGATAAAGTCGACATCATTTTTTATCGTTCAAAATATATACTAACCAAATACTAGTTAGAGTTTATGAACTCAATACCTTCCCTAAAATCTACATCCAATGCTGCGTAAGTTTTTTTTTTACTTGTTTGAAATCGAATAGGAAAAATCACGCTAAGTCACTTTTGGGTCTAACATAGCTTTTGTTATACTGTTTCCTGTAACAAAAAAGTAGTGGTTGGAAGGTTTGGGATCAGATTATGCTATTTAGATGGAATATCTCGTTGCTTTTAACATTACATGACTGGGTAAGGATGAAGAGAATGCTCTAGTATCCAGTGTATATTGTAAGATGTAGAGTAGCATCAAAGAAATGACATTGGATATTGTATTGCGTTAAATCGGAATTATTTACAGAAGTTATACTCCATTTTGGGTCATTATTATTATTATTACTATTATTATTATTATTATTATTATTATTATTTTATTATTATTAGATTAGAATCAATTAGGTTCATAAAGAAATAGTGATAAGGAATTCTATAGTAGAAGACTACTGCGATGGACTTGATCGATTTTAAGCACAAAGGTTGTGTTGTCAGAGTCAGAGCGGTGGATGGGGCAACGAAAGCCTTTCGATGGGTTCGGGTTGCAGAGAGGCACTGCCACAACAGAGTCACATATCTCTCTTCGGCAGATCAGAAGAGAGGTGTGCTACTAAATCACGAGCAAATGTGTGCGGTTTTTTAATGACATTTTGTTCAACTGTTTGAGGCAGACATTGAAACAAGTCGAGGTTGGACTTGTCACCTACCTCGACGGCCTACCGCAGCTATCGACAGAGGATGCGAAGTTCTGCGAAAGTCCGATATCAGCTGACAAAATACGACAAGCGATGACGGAATACACAATGGAGAAGTCGCCAAGTTTGGATCGTCTACACTACGAGCTTTATCGTCATGCACTGAATTTTTTCGGGTGCCTCACAACAGGTATGTACAACAGTTGGCAGCAGAACGGTGTTAACAACAAGCAAGGTGAGGACAAATATCCGTCAAATGTAAATAATGTAAATAATGTTCTTGATTATTATATCTGGGTGATTTGAACAGACATACCCCAGATGATTGTGGTTTGGTCGTTGTCTTGTGCCTTGTTTGGCACATGTTAATACCATTTATTGTCAGTTTCTATATTATATTGTTGGCATATAACTACAATGTAATTAATCCCTTTCTCCGTTGTGTCTCTCTCTCTCTCTCTCTCTCTCTCTATATATATATATATATATATATATATATATATTAAGATTTGGCAAGGACTGGACAGCCAATGATGATGTGGTCAATTGTCTCATTGTGCTGGTTGCACATTCTGCGTTTGGTGTTAGAAACCTCTTTTCAGGATTTTGTTTTTATAGTAGTTCGTAGTCAGGCCTTGGTCTTGTGCAGCGAAAAATCAGTCCTTCAGTTTCAGCTTTTAGTTCAGAGCTTTTGAGTTATTGTTAGATTTTTACTTACGCTCACTTCCTCTTCTCTTCACATTTTGCAGGGTATTAGCCATGAAGGGATTTTTTCTTTCCATTTCTTCTTTAGTGTGTCTTTTGTAGTTGTGTTTTCATGTTTTTTTTTTGTCTCTGACCATTTCTGTATGTTGTCATCTGAAGTCAATGTATCAGTGTAGTTTGCTTCTGTTTTGTATTTTGCTGCCTTCTTGTATACAAGAGAAAAGCGCTCTTTTTCCTTGTGTTGCTCTATTGCATGTAGTAGTCTTCCACTTTTCTTTTTTAAGTACTTTTCTAGTTCAACTGCTGTTATTTTATAAAAGTTCCCTAACTGTAACAGGTCACGGCCCTTCTTCTTCTTCTTCTTCTTTCTTCTTCTTTCTTCTTCTTATCATCTTTTCTTCTTCTTCCTTACTCTTCTCTTTCTTTTCCTCTTCTCTTCTTTCTTCTTCTTCTCTTCTTCTTTCTTCTTCTTTTCTTCTTCTTCTTCTTCTTCTCCTTCTTTTCTTCTTCGTCTTCTCTTCGTCTTCTTCTTCTCTTCTTATCTTCTTCTTCTCCTATTCTTCTTCTCTTCTTCTCCTTCTTCTCTTCTTCTTCTTCTTATTCTTCACCTTCTTCCTGCTGTTGTTGTTGTTGTTGTTATTATTATTAATTTGTTTCTCCTTTTTTCTTCAATTTGTTTCTTTTTTTCCTTTTATCGCTAGTTGGGAAAAATAATTCTCTCTTCGCTTTTGTCTCTCGACATCCTCTCCTCTCTTCGGTAGATTTAATTAATAAAATATTTCATTGTGCAATAACACAGTTGTTTAATTAACTTTTCACTTCTCACTGCTTGTGAAATTTCCACAAACATTTCCGCTCTGTATTGTCTGTTAAGGTAATTGAGTTGGACGCTGCGTTCTGTTGCAGATATCTTAAACAGAAGAAAAAACAACAACAACAACAAAAAAAAGCCCAGCAAAAAACATAAACAAACCGTGAAAAGGTTTATATTATAATGATTGTACACATGTATTGAAGAATAATTATAATACTATCCTGGGAATATGAAAGTGACAGGGGGACTCTCAGAGGGCGAGGTGAAAAGAATGAAAAAGGAAACACAATTAACAAATAAAATAAAATGAAAATATAAAGAAAGAAGTAGCAAAGTGATTTTTTTAAGAGCTGCGTATAGGGCGTTGAGGTTTATACCATCAAAGATCAACAGCGTTAAGACGAGGAAATAAATTCTGCGACACCAACAGCACTGGGAATATATATAAAAAAGAATAAAAAAAGATAAGAAAAAAGACAAGATCAGCACGTCATTTAAATGACTGGCTGTAGAAACAGCATTTCACTTGAAGTACGAAATGCATCAATAACAATGGTAGAGAAAAAAAAACAATCGTCTTTAACGGGAAAAAGAATTAACTATAAAAACAACAACAGGGTTATTGTATTGATGCAGTTATCGAGGTTGTGTGGGCAGGAATTTTACTATATAACCTTATGGGTTCGGAGTAAAATAAGAATCAAAGGGACCCTAAAGGTAAAGGTTACCTTTTCGAGTCATGCCGACTCATAAGGGCCTGTGAAGGCACATAGATCAGTGATTAGATCGTCGGGCTCACAACCATGAGGTACTGATTTCTGTTCCCGGACCGGGCTGTACGTTGTGTTCTTGAGCAAGACAATATAGTTTACGTTGCTCCAGTTCACTTATCTGTAGAATTGAGATGCGACGTCACTGGTACCAAGCTGTATCGGCCTTTTCCTTTTCCTTAGATAACATCGGTGGAGTGCATGGCTGACTGCTGCTCTTCCATAAACAACCTCACCTCAGAGGGGGACATTCTAGGTACAAACCCATGGTCATTTATGGTTTTTGCATAATTTATGCTTCATCAGTACACAGTCAGTGTGATACCTGGGCATTTACATGAGTAATGATGCATCCTTCTATGTGCATGTTGCTAAGTTGGCAATGAAATGCAGGCGGCTGACCGGATGGATACTAAGAACTTTTTAAACGATAGATCTGGAAACCATGATGGTCCTCTGGAGGACTTTTGTCCTAAGTCGCATTGATTATTGCACCCAGCTATGGACACCAACCAGTGTAAAATTAATTTCGGAACTTGCGGAAATCCAACGAAGCTATACAAAAAAGATAGCCTCTATGCAGCATATAAGCTGCTGGGAAAGACTCAAGAGATTGAGTCTCTCTTCCCTGGAGCGTAGGTGGGAATGATATGCCGTAATATACATCTGGAAAAAGAATGTGAGCTGGTAGAAACGCTAGCACGCCGGACGGAATGCTTAGCTGTATTTCGTCTGTCATTATGTTCTGAGTTCAAATTCCGCCGAGGTCGACTTTGCCTTTCATACTTTCGGAGTCGATAAATTGAGTACCAGTTACGCATTGCGGTCACTCTAATCATCGACATAATCCCTTTGTCTGTCCTTGTTTGTCCCCTCTGTGTCTAGCCCCTTGTGGGCAATAAAGAAATAAGAAACATTAGCAAGCCGGGCGAAATGCTGAGTGGTATTTCATCTGTCTTTACGTTCTGA
>NW_021831923.1:0-10000 GCF_006345805.1 Octopus sinensis | reverse complement strand
ACACACACACACACACACACACAACACACACACACACACACACACACACAGGCAAGCACAGACATACATGCAAACACACACACACACACACACAGAGGCAAGCACAGACATACATGCAAACACACACACATGTACGTTTGAGTGTACGAGCGTTTGTATGCGAGTTTATGTATGTATATATATATATATATATATATATATATATATATATGTATATATATTATGTGCAAAAATATTCGCAAATATACGCACACACACACACACACACACACACACATATATATATATATATATAGGTGTACACAAACCTTTGTATACAGGAACAAATATATATATGGGCAAAGATAATTATACATATAAGTACACATGCATACACACTCACACACATACACATACTCGCACTCACACAGAGAAACACACACGAACAAATATACAAACACCCACACACACAAACACACACGCGCACACATACACACGCACACACTCTCACACATACCAAACAGTACCTTACTTCCTTTAGTTTGAAAGCCGTCAAAATTAAAACCAAAACACGACTCAACCTGGGCGTTTAATATTTAACAGAAACAAAAAGAATCCCTTATGACTTTCACTCTTTCCCAGTTCTTAGTTCAGTCCAGTTCAGTTCAGTTCAGTCCTGTCCTGTCCGGTGCATTGGCGAAATTGTTAGAGCGACGGATCTTATGCGCTGCGGCACCTTTTACAACTCTATGCAATCAGAATTTAAACCCTGTCTTGATACTGAGGTGTCCGATTTCATTTAATTACTATAAACAATTAAAGTTATAAAGCAATAAATATTTCAAATCAGTTACTAACTGACAGTACATGACTTGTTCACAGTTTATATGTGATAGCGTTTCACGTGTGTGAAAGCACAACATCTTTCTACTGAATTTCTGAAGCAAGACGTTGAAACAAAAGCAGGGGGGTGAAATTGATTAGATTAACCCCAGTACGCAACTGGTACTTAATTTATCGATCCCGAAAGGATGAAAAGCAAAGTTGACCTCAGCGGAATTTGAACTCAGAACGTAGCGGCAGACGAAATACCTATTTCTTTACTACCTACAAGGGGCTAAACACAGAGGGGACAAACAAGGACAGACATAGGTATTAAGTCGATTACATCGACCCCAGTGTGTAACTGGTACTTATTTAATCGACCCCGAAAGGATGAAAGGCAAAGTCGACCTGGGCGGAATTTGAACTCAGAACGTAGCGGCAGACGAAATAACTATTTCTTTACTACCCACAAGGGGCTAAACACAGAGGGAACAAACACGGACAGACAAACGGATTAAGTCGATTATATCGACGACAGTGCGTAACTGGTACTTATTTTAATCGACCCCGAAAGGATGAAAGGCAAAGTCGACCTGGGCGGAATTTGAACTCAGAACGTAGCGGCAGGCGAAATACCGCTAAGCATTACGCCCGGTGTGCTTAACGACTCTGCCAGCTCGACGTTTTGAGTCAGCCATTTATTGACAATACATGACATAAACAGATTGAAAACACCTGAAACAAAATCGTGGTGTTACATCTATATTCAGTACTTTTAATGATGAAATGACTTTGACAAATATTCCAGCTGACGCTACAAAGAAACTGTGCCACAGTCTTGTGATTCATACGTGGAGCAACAAACAGTTTACGAAGGCGGTCTTATACTTTTTTCTTCTGTGACTATTTTCTAGGATGTTACACTTCAGTCCAAAGTTGCGACCGATAGATGATATCGGTTTCAAATTTTGGCACAATGCCAGCAATTTTTGGCGAGATAGGTAAGTTGGTTACACCGATCCCACTGCTGGTACTTATTTTATCGACTGCGAAACTGATGAAAGATAAAGCCAGAATTTAAACTCATAACGTAAAGACGGACAGAGTGTGGTCAAGCATTTCCCCGGGTTACTAATGAGTTTGCCAGCTCGCCGCCTTCGACTGATAGGCAATATCAACAATTTGAAAATAACTACGGAAACATAATTTCCTCGGTAATATCGAAATATCGACTACAACCATCACTATCACTGAGCCCTCTTCCCATTAATCATTGAATTAGCCATTTTTAATTAAATTCTTGACTTACTACATTAAGTATACCAAATTCTCCTTTCCATAAAGCAGATGTTTATCGGTATTATTCTCCAATCGTTCTTTTATGCCACTGGGAATGGTTGTTGCTGAACGTATGAGTCCTTTATAGGAAACCAAGTCTTGTGTCTGTGAGGCCGTTGCCCATCTCATCACGTCACGTTTTGTAACTGTTCGTTTTCTGTCTCATGGATTGCTTTCTACGTCTTTAACTGATACAACTAACTTACTAATGTTCGAGTCCTTGTCCACTTTATTGCAAATGGGTTGTTATTCATATTGTTGTTCGGTCCCACCGGAGCATTGATCAAGCGAACAAACCTTAATAAAGACAATCCATGCATAACCATCCCGTCGGTATCTCAGACTGCACAACTACATTATACAATGTGTCCTTTTGTTAAGATCAAAATAAAGGGGTTGACGGTAATTCGGCTGCTATTTTAGCAAGTTAATTAATAACAGGGTCTCTCTCCTTCCCTCTCTCTCGATATATATACACACACACACTCTTTCTTTCTTTCTTTCTCTCACTTTCAATTCCTCTCATTCTCTCTCTCTCAATTTCTCTCATTCTCTCTCTCTAACTCTCGTCCCTTCACTACAATATGCTTAATAAAATTACAGCTGACACGACCATAAGCAAGGCAAAATTAAACGAATTTCAAGAACTTTGGACTACTGTGGAATGGCAACAGATATGTCTTATCAAACTTACCAGCACAAAATATAGTTAACTCAGTGTGATGGCCAGATATGCTAGCTAATAGTAGCCATATCTCATTCATCACTATCGCGGACTGTTTTAACCCTTTAGCTGCGAAATTAAATTAAATTTGTGTTGCAAGATTCCTGATGAGAAATATACAAATCTATCTTTTACTGAGGAATGTTATATCTAAAATCATAATTTTTTGTGGTGGGGGGATATCTCAAATTTATTGAGGAAACATAACTTGCAGAAAATAACAGTTCTGTTGTTTTGGTAGCTATTTGACATCATTAGTGGAATAACCATAAAATTTAGTTATATTTTGTAATTTCATTTATTTTTTTTTTAACTTGTTTTAGTCATTTGACTGCGGCCACGCTGGAGCACCGCCTTTAGTCAAGCAAATCGATCCCAGGACTTACTTTTTGCAAACTTATTCTATTGGATCTCTTTTGCCGAACCGCTACGTTACGGGGACGTAAACGCAGTAGCATCGGTTGTCAAGCGATGATTGTGGGACAAACACAGACACACAAACACACACACACACACATACACATATGATGGGCTTAATTCCGTTTCCGTCTACTAAATCCACTCACAAGGTTTTGGTCGGCTCAAGGCTATAGTAGAAGACACTTGCCCAAGCAGCCATGCAGTGGGAATGAACCCGGAACCATGTTGTTCGTTAGCATGCGACTTTCCACTCAGCCACTTCTACGCCAACATTAAAATTTTCTTTTCTTTTACCTGTTTCAATCGTTAAGACTGTGTCCTTGCTGGAGCAGCGCCTTGCAGAATTTTCTAGTCAATTGAATAGACTCCGATACTAATTGCTTTTTGAGCCTGGTACTAAAACTGTCGGGTTCTTTTGACGAAACGCCAGGTTACGGAGAAGTAAACACACCAAAACCTGTTTTCAAGCGATGGCAGGGACGCAAAGATACTCTTACACACACACACACACACACATACGTACGTATATACATACATATATATTTGCGAAGATAATCTGGTACACGACTGAGGAAAGAAAACTCCGAATGACCCGTCCTTGTTTTCTTTGTATCGTCTGTTTGGATGTTTTGTTGTCCCATTTTGTATACATATGTATATATATATATATATATATATATATATATATATATATATATATATATATATATATCTATATATATATATATATATATATATATATGTATATGTATATATATATGTATATATATATATATACATACATACACGCACACCTGAGTTTATTAAATTTTCCACTTACCAAATCCATCTACAGGGCTTTCGTCAAACCCGAGGCTGGAGTAGAAGGCATCTACCCAAAATGTCACGCAGTGAGACTGAACGTGGAGCCATACGGTTGTGAAGCAAGCTTCATACAACATAGCCACGCCTGCACCAAACACTTAATTTTAATTATAACTCAACACACAAGACTAAAGAACAACAACACAGTTTTAACGGGTTTTCGCCGCATCTATCACATTAAATAGCTTATTAAATATCCAAATGAAATTCAGTTGGAGCGAGCTGATTTTAAAAGAATTTTTTAAAAAAGAAATCGAAAATAAAATACTTATAACTATATTCAGTATATTATATACAGCCTTGAAAGTAATGGTTTGAAATTAACAATTCATATCCCATAATGCCTTATGAAAACAATCACATTAAGTCGGCCTAATTATTTCTGGTGATTCTCTGATCGTCTCTTCAAACTTATAAAGGTCATTGAAAGTGAACTGAAACGGAATCTTGATAAGCTAGTCGCATAATATCTAAGAGAGGACATATATATATATATATATATATATCTGTGTGTGTGTGTGTGTGTGTGTGTGTGTATGCGTATATATCTGTATATATATATATATTATATACATATATATTATATATCTGTGGTGTGTGTTGTGTGTATGCATATATATATCTGTATATATATATCATATATATATATATACATATATATGTAGATGTGTGTATAGATAGTTGTATATATTTATGTATTATATATATATATATATATATATATATATATATATATATATATATATACATATATACATATATATGCGCGTGTGTGTGTACGACTAGTCTTTCGTTTGAATGCCCTTCAGTTATAGCTAATACACACATACATACAAACCCACACGCATATATATATATATATATATAATATATTATATATATATATATATATATGCACCATATCTCACGCACATGTCTTTAGTTAGCGGGAAGTTTGAAGGGCAAAGAGTTTCAAGCCAAAATATTTTAACCTTGATCAGTGCCTCGGCTCAAACTTAAGGCTGATTTTCATCGCGGGGTCAAGAGATAGAGCAAGGCTCACAGCCCTTTATAGGGCTTGGGGGATTGCAATGAATACCGCATAAATTGATCTTCAAACCGGAAACCTGGTTCGAAAGACGGCAGAAAGATGTGCACCATCGGAGAGATACACAGAGACCTGATTAAGTATATATATATATATATATATATATATATATTGGATTGGCCCTTTTGAAGATAGTCATTAAATACGATGCTTATTGCTTCCCAAAACACTGAGGCCATCACCCTCTCTGCAGATAAAACGACTTCGACCTTTGGAGTAGGTGCGGAGGGGTATTTTCAAAGCATGGATGGTCTCTTTCTGTCTTTTTCTCTGCTCAAAGAAATGAAGCCAACACACGTCCTGCATTAGGAAAAACTGAAGGAAACCTACTGAATCTGTGTGATCAGGTTGGTGCACTCTTGATCAAGTATCAGAAGATGTGGCAGCCACCGGGTAGAAAGATTCGTCATGCCAAGTCCATAGTGCAGAATATGCTCAGCTCTCTTACGAGATATTCTAATAGCATTGGCTATTTGATTTGTAGCCTGTCATCCATCAGCATGTGGGGAACATGATCAATGTTTTCCTCAATAGTGGTAGTTGTAGGACATCATCTTGCATCCCTCGGGTCATCTTCAAGATTCTCCCTTCCTCTCCCAAATTCAGCAACACACATTTGCACTGTTGATGGCAGATGGAGTATCTACCCCTAATGTAGCCACCATGTCGGCATGAACGTCCTTGGTGGCTAAACCATTCTTCTAAGGGTACATGATACCACAAAGATGCCAAATTTCGTCCATTTTCAAGAGAAGTCGCTACTAGTTACTTCTGAAATTTTGCTTGAAGAGTGAGATGTCAGTTTACCTGGAAGCAAGCAATACAGTTATTAATACGAAAGACTGAAATTAATGCATACAAGATTTCACGCCTCTAGTGTCAGTCCTTCATAGCTAGCCTATGAACTTTTCAGCCCACACTAATATTTGTATGTTATATATATCATTATATATATTCATATATAATTATATAACTACATGTAGAAATATGTATGCGTGCGCGTGTATACATGCATACACATATACATTAGCACGCACATAGTTATAGATCAGAGAGAGAGAGAGAGAGGGTGAGGGGAAGGAGGGGGAGAAAATGATTATAGAAAAACATATTTGTAAATATGAAATTAATTTACAGATGTAACTACATTTATTTTTTTTAGCTTTCATTAGGTGTTTTATTAATTTTCACTAATTAATAACTGATAATTATGCGACTGCCATTTTCTATATTTCGTTGCTCGCTATGAATAAAATGAAAAGAGCTGACACGGATCTGATTATGTTTCTTATGATCAGCACACAAATTTGCCTTCCTCACCAGTAAACGTCTTGATAATAACATTATGATAAGCTCATCTTCCATTTGCTTGTTGTTTGTTAAATATTCCATCACGCCATGTTGTTTGTGTTTGGAAGGTAATAAGCTAAATTCAAGTTTGTCGCTGGTAGAATAATACTCAATGCAACTCCAGGAGGTATCTTTCATACCGTAACGACACAGTTTGAATAGATTTCCTCGCGTGTCTTGCCAAATAATACCTTATGCTCCATACAGTTGATTGCATTTGGTTAGGAGTAGCCTGAGAATTGTCTTTAAGCTTTAAACACGCCATATCATTAAGATATCACGGATGTATATGACTTCCGGTTTTGTTTCATAAAGTGTCAAAACCTGTTCCATGATGAAAAGGGTGAAAAGAAGAGAATATTAGGCTTCAGCTTTCCGTATTGTATTATCAAAAGCTCGCATGAAATAACAGCCTGCTTTAAACAAAAGCCTTTTGTATATCGACCTTAAATATAGTTGTTGATAATATATTATTGATAATAACCCTTCAGATAACATTCATTATTAGCCGACCTTTCCCAAACAAACAAGGCTGTAGCACATTATGAAATCCCATTTATGATATTTAATTCTAACTAATTAACGATATTGTACATTCTGTTAATTCTAAATATACCATACAGCAGATCCACGGAGAGAAGGAAAATTCTGGGAGCTTCATACGATATTTACTTTACAATATCCGCTGAATACATATAACTCACAGCACAAATAAAGCAAAACTACGCCCAAAAGTTACCTAGAGAACTTGAGACACTAAGTATTTGTAAATAAACAATATACTCTTTACCATATATTGAGCAGACTCTTTCACTTTTATTTAAAGGATATAACATTAGAATATATTAAGAAGTATCAGAGAATCGAATGCTATTCAGAAAACGACAAGCAGACTGAATGGCACACGATTAAATGCTCTCAAATTTTATGAAAAAATATCCCAAATTTACTCGAATAATCGCAGTAGCCAGAAACTGAATTTCCACAAGACAGTTCGATATCTATCTATCCATCCATCTATCTATCTATCTATCTATCTATCTATCTATCTATCTATCTATCTATCTATCTATCTATCTATCTATCTATCTATCTATCTATCTATCTATCTATCTATCTATCTATCTATCTATCTATCTATCTATCTGGACAGAGAGACGCAAGTCAGATGGGCTCCAAGTAAGTTGGTGATTTTGTACGTTGAAAAGTGTTTATTGTCAAATATTTTGTGTTTAAAAGTTGTGCAACAACATCCACTGCAAACCTTGACTGATATCTATACAAAATTTCGCCCTTTGTGGGCAAAATTTAAAAAATTTTCGTAGGCCTCGTGTTGTATTTTAGCCATTTTTATTTTCAAAAATGGATACTGGTCACCACGAGGCTGAGGCGCAACTGAAGCGTGATGCCAAAACAAAAAAGCAGGATCTCCTGTCACCATGCGCTGAACTTGACTGTGTGAACACTACTTACACCACCACCACCACCACCACCATCAGCATCGACAACAGCAACAACTACAAAACAAAGGTCGCAAGGCAAAGCACCGTCACCGCCACCAATGATTCCACCATCAACACCGACACCACCACCATTTTAGCTTCTACTACTACAACTGCTAACGACACCACTACCAACAACAATAACAATACCAAGATCACCAGACCAATCACCATCACCGCCACCAAAGACCGTGCCGTCAACACCAATGCCGCCACTACAATATCTGCTACTACGACTGCCTCCCTTGCTACTAATACCACCGCCGCCACCAAGAACGACAATAACAACAACAACAACAACAACAATTCCCTTCAGCCATTGTTCCCTCCATCACCAACAAGTGAAGGAGAGAAAGAAATAACCGCGACCATCAAAACAGTTGCCGAAGTTTGCGCTAACGCAGGGGCAAATTATACAGACAATTTTCCACCCCTTGCTAGTGGCATAATCAGCAACCACAAACCTAATATACCCACAACCCACACCCCTGCCATCAACACCAACACCACCAGCAGTAACAACAATAACAAAACAACAACAAACTTCGCCGAGGCGATAAAAAAAAACCCAATAGTATCGTTTACTGCACAACAGATAAAAGACTCCAGAGCCCTAATCACCAAAGAAAACGGCCACAACACATACTGAATGAGGAAAAAAAGAAAACGATTATTTATAAAATAACAAACAACACAACTAAAAGTTCAGAAAAAGCAAACAAGTTTGCCCACGTACAGGTGGTATTTCAGAATGAAGAGTTGGCAAAGCAATTCTCAACGCTAACTCTTCATTCAGATGAGCTAACAATGACACTCAGTTACCTTGGCCAGAGGGTAACAAAGGTCATTATCAATAATGTCCCGCAAATAACAAACACACTATGGATAACATCCGCCATATGCGTCGAAATGGAGGGCATAAACATCCTGGAAATCGCTATTTCGAAACACAAGGACTGTGTGGGAAAGAGACTGGAGATTCTCTTCCACATAAGCCAAGACGACATTAACAAAATTCCCAACCACGCACATCTTGCGGATGACCGCAAGTTGTATGTAGTAGTCGAGGGCAGAAGGCCACGCTGCTATACATGCGGCAGTGAAACACACCTCAAAAAGTAGTACAAATCTGCCGCGAAAAAACGACAACAACAACAACCAACAACACAGCCGCACACGCACACAAAACCACCACAAAAGCCAGCAGTATTGCCCACACCACAGTATGGACGGCTAATCAAGAAGCTATATGCAGAAATGCATGAAAAACAAACAAAGAACGGAAAAAAAGAAAACGATTATTTATAAATAACAAAACAACACAAATAAAGTTCAGAAAAAGCAAACAAGTTTGCCCACGTACAGGTGGTATTTTAGAATGAAGAGTTGGCAAAGCAATTCTCAACGCTAACTCTTCATTCAGATGAGCTAACAATGACACCCAGTTACCTTGCCAGAGGGGAACAAAGGTCATTATCAAGATGTCCCGCAAATAACAAACACACATGGATAACATCCGCCATATGGTCGAAATGGAGGGCATAAACATCCTGGAAATCGCTATTTCGAACACAAGGACTGTGTTGGAAAGAGACTGGAGATTCTCTTCCACATAAGCCAGACGACATTAACAAAATTCCCAACCACGCACATCTTGCGGATGACCGCAAGTTGTATGTAGTAGTCGAGGGCAGAGGCCACGCTGCTATCCATGCGGCAGTGAAACACACCTCAAAAAGTAGTACAAATCTGCCGCGAAACAACGACAACAACAAACACACAGCCGCACGAAAAACAACAAAAGCCAGCATTATTGCCCCACACCACAGTATGGACGGCTAATCAAGGAGCGATATGCAGAAATGCATGACAAAAACAACCAAGAACGGACCAACCCAACCACCAAACCCA
>NW_021831922.1:15000-34158 GCF_006345805.1 Octopus sinensis | reverse complement strand
AGCAAGCTTTGTTACACAAAAATTTGATCACTATAAACAAACCATCTGTGTGGTTGTTTGGTAAGAAATTGTCAAACAGTCATACGTCGTTGAGGTGTGATAAGAAGCTTGCTTCCCAACTATTTGGTTCTGGGTTCAGTCCCACTGTATGGCACCTTGGGCAAGTGTCTGTTACTATAGCTACAGGCTGACCAAAGTCTTGTGAGTGAATTTGGTAGAGGGAAACTGAAAGAAGCCCGTTGTATATATATGTATATATATTATGTGTGTGTCTGTGTATATGCTTGTGTGTCTGTGTTTGTCCCCCCGCATACACACATGATTGCCTGACAACCAAAGTCGGTGTATTTATGTCTCTGTAACCTAGTGGTTCAGCAAAAGAGACTGATAGAATAAGTACTAGGCTTACAAAGAATAAGTCCTGGGGTTAATTTGTCCAACTCAAGGCGCTACTCCAGCATGGCCACAGTCAAAATGACTGAAACAGTTAAAAGAATAAAAGAATATATAATATATATATATATATATATATCTGTGAAATAATATGTGACAATTATTCAAAAGCGAAGATAAAACTCTGAGTTCGGATGCCGAAGAAATGGTGTTGTGGATTTCCCCTCGGCATCCGAAACTCAGAGTTTTATCTTCGCTTTTGAAAATTGTCACATATTATTTCTCAAGTAAATTCCCCTATTTACATAATATTGAGGTCTCTTTCTTTCTTTTGTTATATTACCGTTTTTACAATATATATATATATATATATATAATATATATATCGAAATCGAATTGAACCAGCCAGGATCCCTGGTCTGGTGGTACGTAAAAAGCACTATCCGACTCGTGGCCGTGGCACGTAAAATACTCCAATGCGACCGTACGACAAGCACCCTTGCCAACCCCTTTGCTTGTGAAGACATGTGGGGGCAAGCGAAATCGAAATCGAATTGAACAAGCCAGGATTCCCTGGTCTGGTGGTACGAAAAAAGCACTATCCGACTCGTGGCCGATGCAGCACCGCCTCGACTGGCTTCCGTGCCGGTGGCACATAAAATACACCAATCTGACCGTGGCCGTTGCCAGCCCGCCTGGCACCTGTGCAGGTGGCACGTAAAAAGCCCCACTACACTCACGGAGTGGTTGGCGTTAGGAAGGGCATCCAGCTGTAGAAA
Organism: Octopus sinensis; assembly: GCF_006345805.1. Taxonomy (NCBI): domain Eukaryota; kingdom Metazoa; phylum Mollusca; class Cephalopoda; order Octopoda; family Octopodidae; genus Octopus; species Octopus sinensis. The sequence goes on along the minus strand of NW_021831922.1, from coordinate 32,986 downwards.
CATTGCCCAATTAGACTGGAGCCTGGTGCAGCCTTCTGGCTTCCCAGAACCACGGTCGAACCGTCCAACCCATGCTAGCATGGAGAACGGACGTTAAACGACGATGATGATGATGATGATTATATATATACTTTATTCAAAAGCAGCAGAAAATTCAACAAAACCTGTTACTCTGAGTTTCACGTTCCCGTCGTCGGTAGCAAAAACTGTCGACGAACGGAACGTGAAACTCAGAGTTACAGGTTTTGTTGAATTTTCTGTGCTTTTGAATAAAGCATATTACTCTACCACTGGTATTTGAGTACTCTTTTTCCACCTTGTTTCACATTTATGTGTTACTCCGGTATATATATATATATATATATTATATATATATATATATATATATCTGTATGTATATATATATATATAGATATAGATATAAATGTTTGTTGATTCACCAGAAGCAATAAACAGCAGAACTCAATACATATGTAAGAGTATTTTTTAATACATACATTATATTTGAAAATTTTGATTTTCCAATAGTCACAGTTACTCGTTTTTCCGATCATCAGTTGGCAAACCACGCTTGGTTTTCTTGTTTTTTTTTATAAATATTCTGTTTCTGGTTATTGTTTTGAAATCTGAAATGAAAGTTTAAAGGAATTCTTATCTTTCTGTGTCTTTGTTTAAAAACCTTTGTGAAACAACCAATGCAAAAATGTCTGCTTCAAGCTCACACTTTTGATTTGATTTCTTGTTTTTGTGGTAGTATTATTTATTATAAACGTCATAAACTTTACACAATCAAAGTCATGAAATTGTGTTTCCGTTTAAGCAATGTTCCGAAATAATAATTTTACGTAATGCTTTTAATTAATGCTTTTAAATTAATGCTTTTCAAAAACAATGACTGTTCATAAATTATGTTTACAATTTGAAAAATTCCGAAAAAGAAAAGGATAACACGACAGAGTTTATTGTAAAGCAAAGGCAAACAAAAAAAAGTTTCATTATAAACATCAGAACTCTTCCATGTGATATAACCAGAATCTACATCATTTGAAGTGTATTTTTAGGAAATTTCATTTAAAAATAATCATTTTTCTGGAAGTTATGTGAGGAAGGAAAGTCAGTGCTTTACTTCCTTTTTTTTTTTTTTTTACTTGTTTCAATCATGTGACTGTGGCTATGCTGGAGCACCGCCTTTAGTCGAGCAAATCGACCCCCAGGACTTATTCTTTGTAAGCCTAGTACTTATTCTATCGGTCTCTTTTGCCGAACCGCTAAGTTACGGGGACATAAACACACCAGCATCGGTTGTCAAGCAATGCTAGGGCGACAAACACATATATATATATACATATATACGACAGGCTTCTTTCAGTTTCCGTCTACCAAATCCACTCACAAGGCTTTGGTTGGTCCGAGGCTATAGCAGAAGACACTTGCCCAAGATGCCACGCAATGGGACTGAACCCAGAACCATGTGGTTGGTAAGCAAGCTTCTTACCACACAGCCACTCCTGTGCCTATATATATATATAAACATACTCATAATTTTCCTGCACCCCACCTCTCCCTCATGTCTCTCCTCTCAGCCATTCTCACCTAAATTCATTTGTTTCCAATTTATTATGTTTTGTGTGTATTTTGTTTGCAATTATTTTATTTTATTTTTTGTATTTTGCTTTTCTTTTTTAAATTGACAAAATCAGTTTCGTGTCTATTGTTACAGTAAAAGCTGTTATCATTCACCATCATTACCATCATCATCATCATCATCATCATCAATACCATCTTCAACATCAACACCATCACCACTATCACCATCAACACCAACATCGTCTTCACCACCACCATCATCACCATTATCACACCATTACCACAAACTCCAGCATCATCATCTCCATCATCATCACAATTACCATTATCATCACCATCTTCCTCCTTTTCTTCTTTTTCCTCCTTCTCCTCCTCCCCATCATCTCACTATCATCATCATCATCATCAATCACCACCACCTACCATTATCATCATCCTCTTTTCCCTTTTCCTCTCGTTTCCCCTCTCCTCCTCCTCATCATCATCATCATCATCACCGTCTACCAATATCATCATCACCCTCTCCTCCTTTTCTCTTTCTCTTCCTCCTTCTCCTCCTCCTCTCCATCATCATCACTATCATCATCATCATCACCACCACCACTACCATTATCATCATCCTCTTCCCCTTTTCCTCCTCGTTCCCCTCCTCCTCCTCCTCATCATCATCATCATCATCACCTCTACCATTATCATCACCCTCTTCCTCCTTTTCTTCTTCCTCCTTCTCCTCCTCCTCCTCCTCATCATCATCACCATCATCATCATCATCATCACCACCACTACCATTATCATCACCCTCTTCCCCTTTTCTCCTCTTTCCCCTCCTCATCTTCCTCCTCCTCCTCCTCATCATCATCACCTCTACCATTATCATCACCCTCTTCCTCCTTTTCTTCCTCCTCCTCTTCCCCATCATCATCATCATCAACATCATTGTATTCATTCACATCATCATCGTGGTCGTCATCCTCATCACCACGACCAGCCCCATCAACATCACTACGTTCATCGTATGATCAGTATCACATGCACATTGGCTATAATCGCTATCATCAGTCATCAATCATCAATCATCAGCATCATCACCATCATCACCACCAACAATACCATCCCTACCCCACCACCCGCATCATCATCATGATCTTTATTTCACTCACATTCATAATAATTGCTATCATCAATCATTAATCATCACCACCACTACCACCGCCATCTCCACTCTTAGTCCACACCCTCATCACAATCACAGTTGCCGTCATCACCATCACCACCATCATCATCATCATCATTATCATCATCATCATCATCATCATCATCATCATCATCATTATCATTATCATCATCATCATCATCATCATCATCATTATCATTATCATCATCATCATCATCATCATCATCATCATCATCATCATCATTATCATCATTATCATTTCATCATCATCATCATCATCCTCATCATCATCATATCATTATCATCATCATCATCATCATCATCATCATTATCATCATCATAATCATCATATCATCATTATCATTATCATCATCATCATCTCATAATCATCATCATCATTATCATTATATCATCATCATCATCATTCATCATCATCATCATCATCATATCATTATCACATCATCATCATCATCATCATCATTATCATCATCATCATCATCATTATCATCATTATCATTATCATCATCATCATCATCATCATCATCATCATCATTATCATTATCATCATCATCATCATCATCATCATCATTATCCTCATCATCATCATCATCATCATCTTATCATATATCATCATCATCTCATCATCATCATCATCATCATCATTATCATCATTTCATTATCATCATCATCATCATCATCATCATCATCATCATTATCATTATCATCATCATCATCATCATTATCATCATCATCATCTCATCATTATCATATTCATCATCACCACCATAATCATCATCATCATCCTCATCATCATCATCCTCATCATCATCACCACCACCACCATCATCATCATCATCATTGTCATCATCGTCGTCATCATCAACACCACCACCACCATCATCATCATCATCATCATCACCATCATCATCATCATCATCATCATCATCACCATCATCATCATCACTATCACCATCATCATCATCATCATCATCATCATCATCATCACCATCATCATCATCACTATCACCATCATCATCATCATCATCATCACATCATCATCATCACCATCATCATCATCACTATCACCATCATCATCATCATCATCATCATCACCATCATTGTCTGCAGCAGCACCATCATCACCACTACTGCCATGCTATTATCATCATGTTCATCATCATCATCATCATAACCACCACAACCACCACCACCACCACCACCATCATTATCATCACAACAATCACCACCATCATCAGTAGCCACATCATCATCAGCAGCAGCAGCAGCAGCGGCAACCCTGTCACTGATAAAATCTAATAATGTCTAAAGACAAGACAATCCCCACATGACAACCATGAAAAAAAATATAGCAAAAAATAAACAACAACAACAACAACACCTAAATTACTGTCAGCTTAATTAATGAAACGAGAATTTTCTAATTATGCATTAAAAACTCATTAAAGTACATGATCAAGTATGAAGAGTAGGTGCCTAGGTTCAATTCCTGTGTTGTGTCCTTGAGCAAGACTCTTCACTTCACATTGCTGCAGCCTGGTCCACTGTAAATGAGTACTCTTTTTACTCTTTTTACTCTTTTACTTGTTTCAGTTATATGTGACTGTGGCCATGCTGGAGCACCGCCTTTAGTCGAATCAAATCGACCCCGGGACTTATTCTTTTGTAAGCCCAGTACTTATTTATCAGTCTCTTTTGCCGAACCGCTAAGTTACGGGGACGTAAACACACCAGCATCGGTTGTCAACCGATGTTGGGGGACAAACAACACAGACACAAAAACATACACACACACACATATATATATATGTATATATATATATATACTATATATATATATATATAATATATATACATACATATATACGACGGGCTTCTTTCAGTTTCCGTCTACCAAATCCACTCACAAGGCTTTGGTCGGCCCGAGGCTATAGTAGAAGACACTTGCCCAAGGTGCCACGCAGTGGACTGAACCCCGGAACCATGTGGTTCGTAAGCAAGCTACTTACCACACAGCCACTCTTATGCCGTATATCATGATCGTAGTTTCAAATCCCGAACTGGGCAGTGTGTTGTGTTCTTGAGCAAGACTCTTCATTTCACATTGGTACGGTCTACTACCTGTCTGTCTTGTCATTCACAGATGAACACCATCAATCACTTGTCCCTGAAATTCCTTCACCTGAATCACTTTTGGGAGGTGAGGTTGCTTCTCAGCTGACCAGAGTCTTCAGCCAGTTGGCCAAAAAACGTCCAGGCAAGATGACCCTCTAGGTCGCTTTTTGTGTCTTGGTTTCCACATCAGAATTTGAAACACTGCTATGAAAGTAACATCCACAATGTCTCAGTTTTCTTCCTTTATGGTGAAGGAGGCAACTCTTAGAATATTATCATAAAGAAGCTGGTTTGTTGTATGGGATTGCCTGTTGATGTTAAGTACTGCTCTCATAAGCATTGTGTATGTTCTACCTAGTTTTCTTTACTTTGCTTTAGTTAGCATTTCAGCATTTAAGCTGGCCAAATCCAGCCCAAATATCTCACCTGTTTTATGTTCAAACTGGCCTAATCTCATACTTACCATATATTCTAAAAATAAAGATCCCATCATTGATATGAGAAAGATGGAGATTGTGGAAGCACAACGGCTAGTGGTTAGAGCAGCGGACTCACAGTCGAGGGATCGTGGGTTCAAATCTCAGACCGGACGATGTGTGTGTTTATGAGTGAAACACCTAAGCTCCATGCAGCTCCGACAGAAGGTAATGACGAACTTCTGTGACTCTTTCGCCACAACTTTCTCTCACTCTTCCTGCATCTTACATCTCACCTGCGATGGACTGGCGTCCCGTCCAGGTGGGGAACCTATTCGTCAAGAAACCGGGAAACCGGCCCTTATGAGCCATGGCATGGCTCGAGAAGGAACAACAACAAAGATGGAGATGATGTGAATGGTGGGGACCAGGACAAACACTCAAGTTACAGACTTGTGTGTAAAGTGAAGTGGACAAGGGATTCGAACCAGAGGTGGGGGCATGTATTGAGTGACCACTGTAAAGGGAGTGGGTACAAGGGGGTTGTGTTCTGAGGAAGGGATTCAATGATTTTTAGGGGATGCTCTTGCAATTTTTCTTTGACATTTGATTTTTATTTTGATATCCCATCATGCTTAGCTGCTTGTATGTTCTCTCATTGATCCCTTTTATTCTCCTGCAGGTGGTTTAACAAAGGGCGCACAAAGAATGGTAACCGGAAGCAAGAGACCATTACAGAAATGCAGGAGTTTTATGCTGCGATGGTCGATAGAGTGAGTAACCTCTTTTGGCTGCTGCTGCTGTTGTTGTATGTGTGTGTGTGTGTGTGTGTGTGTGTGTGTAGAAGAAAAACGACCATCTTTGGTTTCAAGACGAAAGGTGTCCTTCCATCAGGATAATACTTGGCCACATACAGTGAGGATGACATTCCAAAGGCTGGAGCAGTTTGAATGGGAAAGCGATGTCCCACCCACCATATTCACCATAATCTCAAGATTAATCAGCCGAAATTGCTAGGATGATCCGGTTCTTGACTGAAGATTGAAGGCTTTAAATGTCCCGTCCGTGTTTTTTGTATCGTCTTCTAAATGTTATGCGTTCTTGTCCCAGTTTGTATTTATATATATATATATATATATATACATATATATATATATATATAACCAAAAAATTAGCAACAAGAATGGATCCGGTAATTTAGTACAATTGTTTCATACTATAACAATTTATTAAAGCTTAAAATATTATAGCAAATATATGTCAAGTAATCTTGGTGCATTTAAGTTAAGTACCATATTCATTTGAATCTAAATTGTTTTGCTGAAATTATATATATATATATATATGAAAAAACAAGTCAGGATAGAAAAAGCTAAAATAATTTTATAAAGAACATTTCAGTACCGGTTTCAGTCTTTGAGACTTTTTCAACTGTAACAAGTAAATAATTAAATTTAGAAAAATTAAAAGCAATGTTTTTTTTTAAAAGAATATTTGTATAGTGTTCAAATACAAGTGGCATTTTCCTTGTTTCTGCCTTTCTCTGTCTCTCTTGTTTACTCTTGTGGGTTCAAGGTTGTAGTTAATATATATATATATATATATATATATATATATATATACATAAAAGTAAGTAAATGGTACAACGATTTTTTTCCAGTAATACCATTTATTTACTTTTACGTATAATTTTACCCTCACGGGCTATCCTTTACTGGAAAGCAATACTCTCGTATTGCATTACTATTTTCATATATATATATATACATATATATATACAAAGTTAATCCAAACAAGAAAACACAAAAAAACACAACAACGCGAGGACGTGGAACAAATATAGTATTATTGGACGCTCAGGAAAGAAGGAAAGAAGGAGGGCTTAACGTTTCGAGCAGAGCTCTTCGTCGGAAACATAGGAGAAGGAAAGATCCAGAGAAGGGAAGACAGAGGAAAAAAAATCGTCAACAGTACACATGAGGTCACATTTTGAAAGGCAAAATGTATGTATATATATATATAATATATATATATATATTATATATATATATATATATGTATATATGTATATTGTATATATGTATATATGTATATATATATATGTATATATATATATTATATATATATATATATATATATATATATGTATATATGTATATATGTATATATGTATATATGTATATATGTATATATATATGTTATATATATATTATATATATATAGTATATATAGTATATATATAGTATATATATGTATATATACATAGTATATATAGTATGTATAGTATGTATATATATATATCTATATATATATATATATATATATATATATATATATATATATATATATATATACATACACACACATGCCACATATGTTTATATATCTATATATTCATCATGACCATAGATGCTTCTTTTTATATAATTGCTGACTCCTGGATGTTTGTTTTCAGATGGATACTCGAATGAGGACGCTGACCCTTCCTAATAGAAAACTTGGAGTGACCTTAGCAGGATTTTACATCGATGAGGTCAGTACTCACTACTCACATTTTAAATTTCATATGTTTCAGGTGATACTTCTAGTATTATGGGTCTTGCTTGCATGTCTTGGTTAAATACAACGCTTATATTAGTAACTTGTTTGTACCTTCTTGAGCCATGCTTGGCTCATAAGGGCCAGTTTCCTGGTTTCTTGGCGTATAGGTTCCCCACCTGGACGGGACACCGTTCCGTCGCAGGTGAGCTGCTAGATGCAGGAGGAAAGAGTTAGAGAAAGTTGTGGCGAAAGAGTCAGCAGAAGTTTTGCCATTACCTTCTGCTGGAGCTGCGTGGAGCTTAGGTGTTTCACTCATAAACACACACATCTCCCGGTCTGAGATTCGAACCCGCAATCCCTCGACCGCGAGTCCGCTGCTCTAACCACTAGGCCATGTGCCTCCACAATGTTCCTTCTTGGGCCATGCCAGGCTCATAAAGGCTGGTTTCCCAGTTTCTTGGCTTGTAGGTTCCCCACCTGGACAGAACACCGGTCTGTCGCAGGTGAGCTGCAAGATGCAGGAAGAAAGAGTGAGAGAAAGTTGTGGCGAAAGAGTCAGCAGAAGTTTTGCCATTACCTTCTGCTGGAGCTGCGTGGAGCTTAGGTGTTTCACTCATAAACACACACATTGCCCGGTCTGAGATTCGAACCCGTGATCCCTCAACTGTGAGTCTGCTGCTGTAACCACTAGGCCATGTGCCTCCACTGTCTGGTAGAAGTTCACCATTACCTTCTGCCGGAGCCGCGTGGAGCTTAGGTGTTTCGCTCACACATCGCCCGGTCTGGTGGTGATGGTGGTGGTGGTGATGATGATGGTAATGATGATGATCTAGCCATAGAAACCATGCTACTACTGACATTGGACCTTCGCATGGTCTTCTGACTTGTCTGATTCTGTCAAACCATCCAAACAGCATGGATGGCAGATGTTAAACAATGATGATGATGATGATGATGATGATGATGACAGTAATGGTGATAATGACGATGTTGATGATGACGCCGCCGCTGATGATGATGACGATGATAATGATGATGATGTAGATGATAACGATAACATTGACAATGATGATGACAGTAATGACGATGACGATGATGATGATGATTATGATGATAATGACGATGATGACAATGTTGCTGATAAGGATGATGCTGACGATGATAGTGATGATGGTGATGGTGATGATGATGACGATGATGACGGCGACGACGACGATGATGTCAATGTCGCTGACAATCTTGAGGATGACGATGATGATGGTGATGATGACGAGTGCGATGATGATGATGGTGATGATGATGATGACAATGATGACGATGATGATGATGATGTCAACGATGACGACAATGATAATGATGATGATGACGACGATGACGATGATGGCGGCGATGATGACAATGACGACAATGATAATGATGATGACGACAATGATGACGATGTCGCTAAGTAGTGAGCTGTTGATTTCAAAAGGTTTCTGGTGAATAGCTTCAAACAAAGTTGCATTATGCCGAACCCAAACACATTCAGCAGAACAACGAACGTAGCCATGCAAAGAATGGATGCAATGTGCAACAAACAAAATGTTAATGAATACAAAAAAAAACAACAAAAAAATCTAGCATAACTCTCTTTAATCTTTTACTTGTTTCAGTCATTTGACTGCGGCCATGCTGGAGCACCGCCTTTAGTCAGCAACTCGACCCCGGGACTTCTTCTTTTGTAAGCCCAGTACTTATTCTATCGGTCTCTTTTGCCGAACCGCTAAGTGACGGGGACATAAACACACCAGCATCGGTTGTCAAGCAATGCTAGAGGGACAAACACAGACACACAAACACACATATAGATATATATATACATATATACGACGGGCTTCTTTTCAGTTTCCGTCTACCAAATCCACTCACAAAGCTTTGGTCAGCCCGAGGCTATAGCAGAAGACACTTGCCCAAGATGCCACGCAGTGGGACTGAACCCGGAATCATGTGGTTGGTAAACAAGCTACTTACCACACAGCCACTCCAGAATTTGTAACAAGACTGAATTTGGTGAAGGAAATGTTTGTAAAGTTCAGTTTGGAATGTCAAAGAAAATAGTTTATTGTACACCATAATGTTTATATTTTACGGTTTACTTGAATCAATCGTTTGACTGTGGTCATGCTGGAGCACTGCATTGAAAGGTCAAGGGTGTAGTGCGGTCATTGGCGAATATTGACCGGTAGGACTTTACTTTGGATGTTTTTGGTGGTGCGTGTTGCCCAACGATGGGTCATGTCTTGTGTGGCCTGCTTTTCGTAAAAGATTGCCCCTCCCTGGTTTAGTCAAATGGGTTTTTGAAGCTTGATGCCTGTTTCTCTTGGGCTCTTTTGCCGAACCCCAAAGCTACGGAGACATTGAGCAGGCTTTGGTAAGCTTACAGCAATGAGGCATTGGATCGTATGCAATGCTTTGAGTGTCAGAGGCTCTTTGAAAATGGAAGAACGTTCCTGGAAGATGATGGTCGATCTGGAAGACCTGCCACAAGTGTCACCCAGAAAATGTGGTACTGTGCATCGAGAATTCTTCCCTGGGGGCCAGACCATTGACTAAGAGTTCTACTACAATGTTTTGAAGTGTTTGAGGGACGATATTCGGTGAAAGCGACCGGATCTGTGGAGTATGAAGAACTGAATTCTTCACCGAGATCTTCTCACTCTTTACTCTTTTTACTCTTTTACTTGTTTCAGTCATTTGACTGTGGCCATGCTGGAGCACCACCTTTAGTCGAGCAAATCGACCCTGGGACTTATTCTTTGTAAGCCCAGTACTTATTCTATCGGCCTCTTTTTTTGCCGAACCGCTAAGTTACGGGGATGTAAACACACCAGCATCGGTTGTCAAGCAATGCTAGGGGGACAAACACAGACACACAAACACACACACACACACACACATATATATATACGACAGGCTTCTTTCAGTTTCCGTCTACCAAATCCACTCACAAGGCTTTGGTCGGCCCGGGGCTATAGCAGAAGACACTTACCCAAGGTGCCGCGCAGTGGGACTGAACCCAGAACCATGTAGTTGGTTAGCAAGCTACTTACCACACAGCCACTCCTGCACCTCACTCATGATTTTCTCACCAAAAACAACATGGCATCACTTCACACCTGCCCTATTTGCCAGATGTAGCACCTGTTGACTTCCATCTCTTCTCCAAGATGAAAATGCATCTCAAAGGTTACAGTTTTAACACCGTTGTCAAGATCCAGAGTGAATTACAGAAGGTGCTCAACTCACTTCCAGGGGCCAGATTCCAAAAGTGGCAGGAATGTTTGCACGCTGGGCGAAAAGCTTAGCGGTACTTCGTCTGTCTTTACGTTCTGAATTCAAATTCCACTGAGATCGACTTTGCTTTCCGTCATTTCGAAGTTGATAAATCAAGTACCAGTTGCGTACTGGGGTCGATCTAATAGAGCGGCCCCCTCCCCAAAAGTTTCGGGCCTAGTACCTAGATTAGAAAAGAATATGCCTTGAAGTTAGCTATCACACCTTTATCCATTGGCTGGATTTAAGAAACTGTATTCTCGGGGATATATTCTACACACACATTATCCTAAAGGTCATCTATGGTCGCTCGATAGGGTCACCAGATTTTATAGACAATTCACCCCCTGCACTTCCGATTTCAGACATAAATACACACACACATATACAATAATTTTTCGGAAGACTATTAGAAGAGGACATTGGGAAAGAAGACAGGTAAGTGATGCTATCCGATAGCACAGGTAACATCACTTTCATCTTTCATTCTCACCTGTCTCATTTTATTATACGTTTTTTTTGGCGGGTGGAGGGCATTTTATGACCCCAATGTGTTCTTTGTTTCTTATCTTCATCAGCTCGTTATGGGTAATAAAGAAATAACACATATACAATCATACAGAAGCACTCAAGGGGTGGACCCAGGGCAGCTGAGGGTCACATGCCACCCTCAAGAAAAGAAGTACGCCCTTCTAAATAATGTTATTATGTCCTATACTCGTGGAACTGTATTCCCGGATCTTTACGGAAGTTTTTAAAAATTATTTCCACGTAACTAAACACTTTTAAACTTCGTATTCTGGTAGAATGTGTTTATAAAACATCTTTTTCTCTTGGCTTTATTGAGAAAATTCTATGGTTTGTAGGATATTTGTTGTTTTTTTTCTTCAATTTCTGCAATTTCAACCAATCAATGACGTCTATTGAGGTAAAAAAACCTTCTGTGCCGTATGAATATGTCCCTCGTTTAAGAAACTTTTCGGTTTGAACGGCAGTTTTTTAAAAATAATTTCCACGTAACTAAACACTTTTAAACTTCGTATACTGGTAGAATGTGTTTATAAAACATCTTTTTCTCTTGGCTTTATTGAGAAAATTCTATAGTTTGTAAGATATTTGTTGTTTTTTTTCTTCAATTTCTGCAATTTCAACCAATCACTGACGTCTGTTGAGGTGAAAAAAACATTCTGTGCCGTATGAATATGTCCCTCGTTTAAGAAACAGATTGGGTTTATTTAGATTTCTGAAGAAAAAAAGATACCCTTCCCCCCACACCTAACCCTAACCAACCCTAACCCTAAAACAGATTGAAATGCAATAGATCGATACTAGGGTCATAATTATGGGTGACAATTTCATATGACACTGCTAGAAAAAACTGCCGTTCAAACCGAAAAGATCCGTATTCCCTTCTGACCTTGTGCTCTTGCTTCAAAACATTCCTGGGATCATGCCTGCAGGCTCTCTCCCTCTTTCTCTCTCTCTCTCTCTCACATACGCACACACACATGTACACACTCATGGAAGCACTCCGTCGGTTACAACGACGAGGGTTCCGGTTGATCCAAATCAACGAAACAGCCTTCTCGTGAAATTAACGTGTAAGTGGCTGAGCACTCCACAGACACGTGTACCCTTAACGTAGTTCTCGGGGATATTCAGCGTGACACAGAGAGTGACAAGGCCGGCCCTTTGAAATACAGGTACAACAGAAACAGGAAGTAAGAGTGAGAGAAAGTTGTGGTGAAAGAGTACAGCAGGGATCACAACCATCCCCTGCCGGAGCCTCGTGGAGCTTTAGGTGTTTTCGCTCAATAAACACTCACAACGCCCGGTCTGGGAATCGAAACTGCGATCCTACGGCCGCGAGTCCGCTGCCCTAACCACTGGGCCATTGCGCCTCCACCAAGGTGAAAGAGTACAGCAGGGATCACCACCATCCCTGCCGGAGCCTCGTGGAGCTTTAGGTATTTTCGCTCAATAAACACTCACAATGCCCGGTCTGGGAATCGAAACCGCGATCCTACGACCGCGAGTCCGCTGCCCTAACCACTGGGCCATTGCGCCTCCACACACTCATATACACATACACAGACACTCGTGTTTGCGTACATGCTGATATCTATTGCAGCCGGTTGAATTCAAAAGCTTGGTGAGTTGATAGTGGTGGGCGAGAGATGTGAGCTGCATCGGTTTAGACGTTAGTAACAAAGAGCGAGTATTGTTGGTATTGTTGTTGTGGTTATATTGTTCTTGCTAATTGTATTGCTGTGGCTGTTTTGGCAATCCTCGCACACCTAAGATCAAAGACATTTCGTTCAACCTTTGAAACACACCAAGATACCAACATAATATGTTTTTGTTTGAAATGGATTCACTTATACACTTCATGTGATGTGTTACTGTCCCTGTTGGTGGTTGTTTTTGTGTTGGGGATGGAAACATACATACATATATTTATATATGCATACATATATACATACATACATAAATACATACATATATACATACATACATACATACATACATATATACATATATACATACATATATACATGCATACATACATATATACATACATACATACATATAGACATACATACATATATACATACATATATACATACATACATATATACATATATACATATACATACATATATATACATACATACATATATACATACATATATATACATACATACATACATATATACATACATACATACATATATACATACATACATACATATAGAAATACATACATATATACATACATATATACATACATACATATATACATATATACATACATATACATACATATATATACATACATACAGACATACATACATACATATACATACATATATACATACATATATACATACATATATACATATATACATACATACATACATACATATATACATACATATATGCATACATATATACATACATACATATATACATACATACATACATGCATACACACATTCATACATACACACATACATACATACATACATACATACTTACATACATACATATATACATACACACATACATACATACATACATATATACATACATATATATATACATACATACATATATACATACTTACATACATATATACATTTGTACATACATACATACATATATACATACATACATATATACATACATACATACATATATACATTTGTACATACATACATATATACATACATACATACATATATACATACATACATACATAAATGGATACATACATACTTACATATGTGTGTAGGTGTGTGTGTGTGTGTAGAGTGTTTGGAGTAGTGTACAGATATTGTATATTGTGAAAAAGGAGGCAGTCAGAATTTTGGTTAATTATTTATTAGCATTTTCCTTCGTTAACCGAACAAAAACGAAAACCATGATTTTGGTTTTAATTTTTGTATTGAAGAGTTCGGTTAACGAATGAAAGCGCTAATAAAGATTTATCCAATTATAAAGAATACTCTCTCTTTCCCTTTTTCTCCCCTTTTTTTCCTCTCCTTTTTTTTCTCTCCTTGTTCCTCTCCTTGTTTTTCTGTGTCCATTCTGTAGAAGAGCATAGGCTCGAAACATAAAAGACTTTTTCTATTCCTGAGTGTTATACTAATACATCTGTTTGTTTTGTACACCACCTGTCTTCGTCTTTTGTTTTTTTTCTTGAACTCTCCCTATATATATATGTGTGTGTGTGTGTGTGTGTGTGTGTGTGTGTGTGTGTGTATAGCTCCAAGAGTGTAGGGGAGTGTATACACTCCCAAAACACAGGGTGTTAAAAACACCTCAGATTCATTGACCAGTGAGACAACTCACCTTCAATTCCATTAGGTATATGTAGTTAATAATAATAATAATAATAATAATAATAATAATTATGATAATAATAATAATAATAATAATAATAATAATAATAATAATGATAATAATGATAATGATGAAAATAATAATAATTATATATATATATGTGTGTGTATTAAGGGCTAAAAAACCACTAGGTGGATATATGTATATATATTTATTAATTTTTTCGTGTTAATTGTTAACAAGGTAAAAATACACTCATCTATATATATATATATATATATATATATATATATATATATAAATATTGGTAAAACGGTAAGATAACAAAAGAAAGAAAGAGACCTCAATATTATGTAAATAGAGGACATTTATCTGTAAAATAATATGTGACTATTACTCATAGTCAAGATAAAACTCTGAGTTTCGGATGCCGAAGTGAGAATCCACAACACCATCTCTTCGGTTATCTGGCTATATATACATATATATATATATATATATGGTTCTGGGTTCAGTTCCACTGCGTGGCATCTTGCAAGTGTCTTCTGCTATAGCCCCGGGCCGACCAATGCCTTGTGAGTGGATTTGGTAGACGGAAACTGAAAGAAGCCTGTCGTATATATGTATATATATATATGTGTGTGTTTGTGTGTCTGTGTTTGTCCCCCTAGCATTGCTTGACGACCAATGCTGGTGTGTTTACGTCCCCGTCACTTGGCGGTTTGGCAAAAGAGACCGATAGAATAAGTACTGGGCTTACAAAGAATAAGTCCCGGGGTCGATTTGCTCGACTAAAAGGCGGTGCTCCAGCATGGCCGCAGTCAATTGACTGGAACAAGTGAAAAAAAAAATATATATATATATATATATATATATATTCCTTTCCTGCAGTACAATGTCATATATACCAGCTCCTTTTTGTTTTCTGTTGCAGGACCCCAAGTCAAGACTGTGGCTGGACAAAGATGGACGTCAAAAGACCGAGATTAAAACCGACCAGTTTCTTAAAGCGCTAACACACTGGTCAAAACGAAGGAATCTTCCGGAACATGACCATGCTATGTTCTTCACCATGTACGATTGACTCTCTGTTTTTGCTTCATGTTTTACTTGTTGTTGTTGCTGCTGTTGTTTACGTCGTTGTTAATGTCGTTATGTTATTGTTGTTAATATTGTTTTTGTTACCTGTTGGGGCAAGTGAAATTGGAATCGGAATTGAACCAATCCTATGACTGGCACCCCGGCAGTTGCCAGTGCTGCTGGACTGACTCCTGTGCAGGTGGCTGGTAAAGAAACACCGGAGACCTATTGAGTCAAGTACACCAACATCAAAAATCTATGGAAATTGTAGTTGTGATCCCTGTGCCATCCAAAAAAGCACCATCTGAACGTGGCCGATACCAGCCCCGCCTTGACTGGCTTCTGTGCTGGTGGCACGTGAAAAGCACCAATCCGATTGTGGCCGTTTGCCAGCCTCGCCTGGCACCTGTGCCGGTGGCACGTAAAAAGCACCAATCCAGTTGTGGCCGTTTCAGCCTCGCCTGGCACTTGTGCCGGTGGCATGTAAAAAGCACCCACTACACTCACAGAGTGGTTGGCATTAGGAAGGGCATCCAGCTGTAGAAACATTGCCAGATAAGGCTGGAGCCTAGTGCAGCCTCCTGGCTTCCCAGATCCCGGTCGAACCGTCCAACCCATGCTAGCATGGAAAACGGACATTAAACCATGATGAGGATTGTTTTTGTTGTTTATGATATTTTACTCTGGTTATGCTTACCAGTCTTGCTACTTTTAGCTGGTACAGGGCTTGTCTCTGGCCCTTGCATTACAAATTCTTGTATCCCAGGAATGGTGTATAAAACTGGAAAGAAATACAAGAAATTGAGCTTTCACGAGCTGCAACACTTTCACGAGGCTATAGCAGAAGACACTTACCCAAGATGCCACGCAGTGGGACTGAACCCGCAACCATGTGGTTGGTAGGCAAGCTACTTACCATACAACCACTCCTGCGCCTATTGTTTCATTCTCTTAGATTTTTTTGATGTTTTGAAATCTTGTTGAATCTTCCACTGCGAAGACTGAGCCTTGGTTTTGGAATCATAGCCATAGACTCACGGTCATTACCTGTTCAAAAAGCTTTTGTCTTCCTTGTCACAGTCAAAGAGATCTTATGCACCTGAAATCCGATCTTCTTTTAGAGACAACCACACATTTTTGCTAATTTTCTGTCTACCAAATCCACTCCCAAGACTTTGGTCAGCACAAAGCGATAGTTGCCCAAGGTACCACACAGTGGGGCTGAACCCAGAACCATGTGGTTGGAAAGCAAACTTCTTACTACACAGCCACGCCTGTGCCTATAAGGATGTTGATGATGACGATGATGAAGATTTTAATGGTTATTCCTGAAAGATTCACATATTTATTGTTGTATGGAGTATTTAAATACTTTAAATATTTATATATATATATATATATAGGCGCAGGAGTGGCTGTGTGGTAAGTAGCTTGCTAACCAACCACATGGTTCCGGGTTCAGTCCCACTGTGTGGCATCTTTGGCAAGTGTCTTCTGCTAGAGAGTCAGGCCAACCAAAGCCTTGTGAGTGGATTTTGTAGACGGAAACTGAAAGAAGCCTGTCGTATATATGTATATATATGTATGTGTGTGTATATGTTTGTGTGTCTGTGTTTGTCCCTCTAGCATTGCTTGACAACCGATGCCGGTGTGTTTATGTACCCGTTACTTAGCGGTTCGGCAAAACAGACCGATAGAATAAGTACTGGGTTTGCAAAGAATAAGTCCCGGGGTCGATTTGCTCGACTAAAGGCGGTGCTCCAGCATGGCCGCAGTCAAATGACTGAAACAAGTAAAAGAGTAGGAGTAATATATGCTATGATATCAATAACACTATATTTATAAAACACTTGTAATATTCAACGATTTGATATTTAAAGCAATAATATTATTGCAG
>NW_021831922.1:0-12500 GCF_006345805.1 Octopus sinensis | reverse complement strand
ACTTTCACCTATCATCATCATTTTAATATCCAGTTTTCACTGCTTGCTTGGATCGCCAAAATTTGTCGAGGCAGATTTTTTTTGTGTGGCCGGATGCTTTTCCTGTCACAAACATTTACTTGTTTCCAAGCAAGATAATAATTTCCCCCAAGTCGGATCGTGTGTGGCTGTGTGGCAAGAAGCTTGTTTCCCGACCACATGGTTCTGTCCCACCATGTGGCGCCTCGTTCGAGTGTCTTCTACTGCAGCTCTGGGTCGACCAAAACCTTGTTAAAGTGTATCTGGTAGCCGGAAACTGAAAGAAGCCTGCCACTACTACTACTACTACTACTACTACTACTAACGGCACCACCACTTCATTACTTCTAATACCACAATCACTACAACTGCTGCTGCTACTACTACTACTACTACTACTACTATGACTACTGTTTCTACTACCACTACTACTATTACTACTACTACTACTATTTCTACTACTACTTCCACAATTACTGCTGCTACTACTACTCTACTACTACTGCTGCTGCTATTACTAATACTACTACTACTACTACTGCTGCTGCTGCTACTACTACTACACCAACTACTGCTGCTATTACTACTACTACTACTACTACTATTACTATTACTATTACTACTACTACTACTATTACTACTACTACTACTATTACTACTACTACTTAGACTATTACTGCTGCTGCTACTACTACTACTACTACTACTACTACTACTATTACTATTACTACTACTATTACTACTACTACTACTATTACTACTACTACTTAGACTATTACTGCTGCTGCTACTACTACTACTACTACTACTTCCACAATTGCTGCTGCTACTACTACTACTATTCCGGTGACACATAAAAAGCACCAACCAATCGTGGCTGTTGCCAGCCTCACCTGGCACCTGAGCCTGTGGCACGTAAAAAGCACCCACTACACTCATGGAGAGGTTGGCGTTAGGAAGGGCATCCAGCTGTAGAAACACTGCCAGATCAGACTGGGCCTGGTGCAACCTCCTGGCTTCCCAGACCACAGTCGAACCGTCCAACCCGTGCTAGCATGGAAAGCGGATGTTAAGCGATGATGATGATGATGATGATTTCAAATTACACCAAGGTTGACTTAGCCATCTTTCACCCTTTTCGATTGTTCTTCAAAATTACCTAAAACAATTTTTTTTTTTTTCCCAATGTTTTAATGTAGTCTTGGAGCCCGCCATGATGGAGATTCGAACCCTTGTCGGCCAGAAGACCACTACATCATGTCGCCAAAAAGTGTGACCCTCACAGAAGGTTCTATACTCAATATGTGGAACTTCTCATCCTGCTCCAGTAACTCTGTCGGCCAAAATCTGAAACGCCTTAACGAGTAAGTACTATGTTTCTGTTATCTGTCATTAGACCGTGGCCATGCTGGGGCACTGCCTTCAACAATTTTAGTCAAATGAATTAACACCAGTACTTCTGTTTGTTTTTTTTTAAATTGGTACTTATTCTATCAGTCTCTTTTGCTGAACCACTAAGTTGTGGGAGATGTAAACACAACAACAAAGGCTGGCAAGCAGTGGTGGGGGACACAACACAAAGACACACACACACTCACACAGACACACACACACAGACGCACACACACACAGACACACAGACACACACACGCACACAGTCACACAGGCGCACACACTCACACACTCACATGGATGCATACACACAGACTCACACACACTGACAGACACACACTCACACAGATGCACACACTCACTGACACACACACAATCACACAGACGCACACACACACACACACACACACACTCACACAGACGCACACACTCACACAGACACTCACACTCACACTTACACACTCACATGGATGCACACACACAGACTCACACACTCACAGACACACACACAGACGCACACACTCACACAGACACTCACACTCACACTTACACACTCACATGGATGCACACACACAGACTCACACACTCACAGACACACACACAGACGCACACACTCACAGACACATACACACTCACACAGAGTCACACACACACGGACTCACACAGTCACACAGACACACACACATAGATATATATATAAAATCACCCCCCCCCCTTCCCCCAGTACCCCCTCCCCCAGTGCCCCCTCCCTTCTCAAAATTCCTTGTCTTGCAAGTTACTTGGTAATCCTGCCAGTGCTAGTGCCACATAAAATGCATCTAATCCACACAGTGAAGTGATTGCCATTTGGGAGGGCATTCAGCTGTAAAACCCATGGCAAAAGTGACCTCACCTGTGCTGGTGCCACTTGACAAGCACTCAGTCCAATCTACTCTTCAGAGATATAAAATTTGAATTTTGTATAACATATCGAATGGTAGTTTCTTTTTTTTAAATTTGAAGTAATACTATAAAATGGTGTTTGAAGTATAAATTAAAAATTAAAAATTACTGCCTTTGATGAGGGGCTTTAAATCCATATATACTTCCTTGGTTGGTCTTCTGTAATAATCCATAATATTCACATGTAAGATCCGTTATATTGTCTCGTATTCCAAATATAGTTCATATACTTAGATATGGAATAATGGAATCCTAGGATTCCACCATCTTCACCACCACCACAACCTCCACCACCACAACCTCCACCAACACCACTTCCACCACCATCACCACCACCACCTCCTCCATCACCACAACCTCCACCACCTCCACCACCACCACCTCCACCACCAACAACACCACCACCTCCACCACCAACACCGCCTCCACCACCACCTCCTCCACCACCACCTCCACCACCAACACCACCACCACCTCCACCACTAACATCGCCTCCACCACCACCACCTCCAACACCACCTCCACCACCACCACTCCCACCACCAACACCGCCTCCACCACCACCTCCACCACATCCACCACCACCACAACCTCCACCACCAACACCACCTCCACCACCACAACCTCCACCACCACCACCTCCACCACCAGCACCTCCTCCATCACCACCTCCACCACCAACACCACCTCCACCACCACCACCTCCACCACCACCACCACCACCACCTCCACCACCACCACCTCCACCACCACCACCACCAACACCAACATCACCACCATCACCACCACCACCACCACCACCACCACCACCACCACCACCACCACCACCACTACTACTACTACTACTACTACAACTAATAATAATAATAATAATAATAATAATAATACTATTAATACTACTACTACTACAACTATTGCAGAGAGAACGCAAACTGTCTGAAGAACACACCGTCCGTCCGTCGTTCAAAGCCACACCGTCAGCTTGGTCAAATGTTTGACGCTGATGTCCAGTGTCAACACATCTTTGGAGAGACGTCGTATGTATGTCGGGTGAGTCAATTATTCATCTATATGTGTGTGTATGGGCATGCGTGTGTGTGTGTGTGCTTCTGTGTATGTGCTTAGACATGTGTATATATATATATATGTGTGTGTGTGTGTGTGTGTATTTAGACATGTGTATATGTTTGTGAATGCATGTGTGTGTTTTGTGTACACGTTTGTATGTATGTTTGAACGTGTATGTGTGTGAGGTTCTGTGAATGTGTTTATGGGTTTTGTGCATGTGTTGGTGTACATGTATGCATGAATGTGTATGTGTGTGTGTGTGAATGTGTTTGAGGTTCTGTGAGTGTGTGTTTGTGCATGTGTATTCTGTAAATATGTTTGTTTGTATGTGTGTATATATGAGTGGAGGCAGGTGGCTTAGTATGTGTGTGAGTATATGTGTTGCTTAGTGTGTGTGTGTGTATATGAGTGGAGGTGTGTGGCTTAGTATGTGTATATATATATGTGTGTGGCTTGGTATGTATGTGTATATATATATAAGTGGGTGTATGTGACTTAGTATGTGTGTGTATGTGTATATGTGTTGCTTAATGTGTATGTGTGTATATATGAGTGGAGGTGTATGGTTTAGTATATGTGTGTATATATATATGTGTGGCTAAGTATGTATGTGTGTATATATAAGTGGGGGCATGTGATTTAGTATGTGTGTGTGTGTGTATATGTGTGGCTTAGTATGTGTGTGTGTGTATATGTGTTGCTTAGTGTGTATGTGTGTGTATATAAGTGGAGGTGTGTGGCTTAGTATGTGCGTATATATATATGTGTGGCTTAGATAGACTTAGATAGATAGATAGATAGATAGATAGATAGATAGATAGATAGATAGATAGATAGATAGACAGACAGATAGATAGATAGATAGATGGATAGATAGACAGGCAGACAGACAGATAGATAGATAGATAGATAGATAGATAGATAGATAGATAGATAGACAGATAGATAGATAGATAGATAGATAGACAGATAGATAAATAGATAGATAGATAGATAGATAGATAGATAGATATATAGATAGATGGATAGATATATAGATAGATGGATAGATATATAGATAGATGGATGGATGGATGGATAGATAGATAGATAGATAGATAGATAGATATACAGAGATAGATAGAGAGATATAAATAGATAGATAGATAGATAGATAGATAGATAGACAGATAGATTAGATAGATAGATAGACAGATAGATTAGATAGATAGATAGATAGATAGATTAGATAGATAGATAAACAGATAGATAGATAGATAGATAGATAGATAGATAGACTTAGATAGATATAGACATATGTGTGTATAAAATTTCCATTTTGTAAAGATTGTCTTTTTTCCTTGTCAACTTCAGTCAAAGTATTGGTCATCATATCGTGGTCTTTGTACTGGCCTTTGGTGCTCTACCAACTCTGGACATTGCCAAAAGATTATCCCAGCTGATGGCACATCATGTGGAAGACAAAAGGTCAGTTGCTTTCTCTGTCACTCTGTGTCTGTCTGTCTGTCCATCTGTTCCCCCCTCTCTCTGTCTCTCTCTCTCTCTTTGTGTCTGTCTGTCTTTCTCTGTATAATGTGTATATATATGTATGTGTTTGCTTATTATCTTCTTCTATTGGATGGAAGCACTCCGTCGGTTACGACGATGAGGGTTCCGGTTGATCCGAATCAACGGAACAGCCTGCTCGTGAAATTAACGTGCAAGTGGCTGAGCACTCCACAGACATGTGTACCCTTAACGCAGTTCTCGGGGATATTCAGCGTGGCACAGAGAGTGACAAGGCCGGCCCTTTGAAATACAGGTACAACAGAAACAGGAAGTAAGAGTGAGAGAAAGTTGTGGTGAAAGAGTACAGCAGGGATCACCACCATCCCCTGCCGGAGACTCGTGGAGCTTTAGGTGTTTTCGCTCAATAAACACTCACAACACCTGGTCTTGGAATCGAAACTGCGAGTCCGCTGCCCTAACCACTGGGCCATTGCGTCTCCACCTTCTTCTATTACCAGCTGTGTTAATTGTGGTTTCTGCATCCAAAGAGGATGGGGATCTTGGTTTTTCTTGCTTTCATTTCTTTCTTCACAATCCACTTTTTTTTGGGTGGGGTGGGCATCAATCTTCTTTGTGTTTTCCTTCTTGTTATTTTTTTTCTTTTCTCTCTTTTCTTATTTTCTCACTGTCCAGTGTCCTAAGCAGAGCCTGAAAGATTGCTTGGGCATATGGCGTAGTGGTTAAGAGCACAGGCTACTAGCCCTAAGAATCCAAGTTCAATTTCAGGCAGTGACCTGAATAAAAATAATAATAAAAATAATAATAACAATGATGATGATGATGACGACGACGACAACGAGGACGACGACGACGACATTGAAAAATACCTTAGGGATGAGAACCCAGGTTCAAAATTTCCCCAAGAAAACCTGATGAGGGCTGGAGGGTGTATCAGCCGAAACATTGTGTTAACAAGAAACAAGATGAGGACATATCTGTCAAATGTAAATGTAAATAAATCCTTAAATCCTTAAAAATGTTTTAGCCCAAAGGCTGCGGCCATGCTGGGGCACCACCGCTGAATGAGCTACACTAATATGTGAATCCACCTCTGATACGTGGCACTTGATCTACAAGGGAGTTCGATGCTGCTGCCCGCATCTGCGTCTCCTGTCATGAGGTAGGTTCATCTGGGACTCCTGACAAGAAGAGATCCAGTATGTTTATATATATATATAAGCCAAGTGAGACCATAACCTCGTGGCCTATGCAGGAGGTGTAACCAGCCCACTTATGCGTACCTCTCCCTCATTGGACACTAAACTCTGCTTGCGAAGACTCGTTGAGGCAAGTGAGATCGAAATCAAAATCAAATTCAAGAGGCAAATGATTCCCTTTTCCCAGCTCACTTGGGTCAAATGTAATCCTTTGAGGCAAATTTTCTATTTTCCCCTGCTGGGTCCCTTTCCTGTCACCAACCTTCAAATGCCCCCCCCCCCCCGCTGTAGAAGAAATACACGTGCACCCCACATTTAGTAAAAGCCTGTAGGAGGACCCGGGGTGGAGCTGAAAGATAAACATGTTTGTAGAGACGTGCCAGGGTGGAGCGTCAAAGGTGAATACGAGAGAGGGTGCGGAAAGGGAGTGGGTAAAGGTTATAAAAGAGTGTGTGGAGAGAGTGAGGGATGGTTAGAGGTGATGCTGTAGTGGTGGTGGTGTGGTGGTGGTGGGGAATGTTGTGAATGTGGAACAAGATTGAAGTGCTGGTTGAGTAGGTGTTGGCTGCCAGTAAAGAAATGGTGAGGAGAAACAGAATAGAAGACGGTAATGAATTATCAACATGTATACACACATATATACATACATGTATACATATATACACGCACACACATACGCATACATTTATACATATATATATATATATATATATATATATATATATATATACTAAAATGTATATATAAATGTATGTACAAATATGGTCTGTGATATATATATATATATATATATGTGTGTGTGTGTGTTTGTATATATGTATGTATATATATATATATCACAGAGCACGTGCAGTCTTGACATGCATGTATGCACATATTTGCTCATGCATACAGGCACTGATATATGATGCACGCACATACACACATACACTCGCATATAAACATACATATATATATACATATATACATATATATATATATATATAAATATATATATGTTTATATGTGTGCATGTATATATATGCATGTGAGTATGTATTATATATATATATGTATATATGTGTGTGTATATATATATATATATATATATATATATATACACATATACATACACACATATATACATATATACACACACATATAAACATATATATGCATATATATATATATGTATATATATATATATATGTATGTATATATATATATGTATGTATGTATGCACACAAATATAGTGTGCGTGCAACAATGCAGATGAACATGCGTGAATACGCGTACACGCATGTCTGAGCAGGAGGATTAAACGAGAAAAAACTATAAAAAGAACTAAAATGAAATAAAAAAACAATAAAAAATGGAATTAAAAAACAAAAAAAAGACACAAAAAATTCTAAGCCAGAACAGAAGACATTGTTAGCAAGAATGGTTTTTAGGTGTGGGGGGAGTGTTTTAAGGTGGGTTTCAGCAGCTGAACATCACAGAAATACATTGACACCACTACCACCGTAACCGTCATCGAAACAGCTGGCGTCACTACTGGCACCACCATCACTGCTGCACTGCGAGGCTGCTATGACTACTGCTGTTGCTGCTGCCACTACTGCTACTACTACTACTACTACTACTACTCCTACTACTACTACTACTACTACTATACTACTACTACCACCGCCACCACTACTGCTGCTACTTCTGCTACTACTACTACTACTACCACCACCATTGCTACTGCTTCTACTACTACTACTACTACTACTACTACCAGTAGTACTATTATCACTACCACCCCCCACCACTACTACCACCACAACCACTACTACTACTAGTACCATCACCACCACCATCATCACCACTACCACCACTACTACTGTCACAACCACTACTACCACCATCACCATCACCACCACCATCACCACCACTACCACCACTACTACTGCCACAACCACTACTACCACCATCACCACCACACCACCATCACCACCACTACCACCACCACTACTACTGCCACAACCACTACTACCACCATTACCACCACCATCACCATTACAACTGGAACTATTACAACCAGTACTCCCACAAATACCACTCTCACCACCACTACTACTACTACTTGTAGTACTACCACCACCACCACCACCACTGCCACTACCACCACCATTGCTACCAGAACTATTACAACCAGTACACCCACAAATAACACTCTCACCACCACCACCACTACCACTACCACTACTACAACTTGTAGTACTACCATCGCTACCCTCACCACCACCACTACTGGTACTATTACAACCACCACAACCATCGCTACCACCACCACCACAACCATCGCTACCACCACCACCACAACCATCGCTACCACCACCACCACAACCATCGCTACCACCACCACCACTGCCACCACAACTACTTCTCGCACTACCATGATAGATTACCATCACACACCACCACCACCACCGCAACACAGCTGCAACATCACAAACAATCACTAAATTGCACCATACCAGCACATGCACACACACACATATATATGCATATACGCACACATGCGTAGATGCATTTGTATATATATATATACAAATACATCTACGCATGTGTATGTATGTATATATATATATATCTACATAAATGTATACATACATGAATATATATACATTGATACATCTATATGTATGTATATATGTGTCTATATATATGTATGTGTGTGTTTGTGTGTGAGTGTGTATATACATATATATATATAT
Source organism: Octopus sinensis (assembly GCF_006345805.1). Taxonomy (NCBI): domain Eukaryota; kingdom Metazoa; phylum Mollusca; class Cephalopoda; order Octopoda; family Octopodidae; genus Octopus; species Octopus sinensis. Next base: position 3,634 of record NW_021831922.1, on the reverse strand, counting down.
GTGTGTGTATATATATATATGTATGTATGCATATATATATATGTATATATGTATACACACACACATACATGTGCATACATGTATGTTTGCATTCATATACTTGTATACATACACATACAAAGGCCCATGCATACGTACCTATATATACCACATGTATACATATACACATACATACATGCTCCTCAACAGACACAAGCATATTCACATACACACATACATACATATGCATGAATGCATACATAGATGTACATGTATACATATATACACATGTACTTGAGTATATACATGCATATATATATGTATGATATATATATATACTATATATATATATATATATATATAATATATATATATACACACACACACACACATATGCTTGCATGCTCACATGTGTAGTGACACCTACACTGACACATACATCTACATCTACATACACACACACATATATATATACACACTCAAACACACACACATACAGAGGCACATACATGCTAACAGTCATATCCATAGAAGTATATATATATAGTATATATATATATAGCATATATATATATATATATAGCATATTTATATATAGCATATATATAGTATATATATATATATATATATGTGTGTGTGTGTGTGTGTAGTGTATATATATATATATATATATAGTATTATACATAGTATATATATATAATAGTGTGTATATATATATATATATAGTGTTGTATATATATATATATATATATATGTATGTATGTATATATATATATATATACATGCACATCCATACACGCATACAAAGCATGCATAGAATGTGTCTCTTCTTTGTGTAAGGTAACATCCGGTAGGGGGTGTGACAGCTGTTCTGTAACGGGATTCCGAGAGGAGGGGCAGGAATTTCTGAATTGTCTGGAATTTTTACTAGCGATTGAATATCGATTTTTGGGGGGACTTTTGTTATAAAGCACCAACAGAGTTTAAGAAATTTACAGAGGAGCAATGGAGTAGTATAAAATGGACCTCAGTATGTTACTGGTACAAGTAGTCCTCAAGTTTTGTATGCTGTTTTTCTTTTCTGTTTTTTTTCTCCTTCTTCATAAAACCTGTTTTCCCTGTTTATTTTTATATTTTTCTCCTGTTGCTTTTACTTTTATCTGTTTTTGTCAACCTTTGCTATATATCTGGTTTTTTCTGTGTTTGTCAATTTTTGGTATTTTTCCCTAGCATTTCTATTTTCAAAATCTGTTTCCCTTCTTTCATGGTTTTCTGTTTTCTGTTGTACTCTCCTATGATTTCTTCTTTTATCATTTTCATTAGCGCTAGCTCCATCCGAGCGGGATCACTGCCAGAGCGGCTGTCTGGCTGATAGAATAAGTGCTAAGCTTAACAAATAAGTCCTGGGATTGAGTTGTTCTACTAAAACATCGATAAATTAAGTACCAGTTGCGTACTGAGGCGACCTAATCAACTGGCTCCCTCCTCTATTATTATTATTATTATTATTATTATTATTATTATTAAGGCGCCAAGCTGGCAGAATCGTTAGCACGCTGGACGAAATGCTATGTTTTGAGTTCAGATTCCGCCGAGCTCGACTTTGCTTTTCATCCGTACGGGGTTGATAAATTAAGTACCAGTGAAACACTTGGGTCGATATAATCGACTATCCTCCACCCACCAAACTGTTGCTCTTATGACAAATTTTGAAACCATTATCATTATTGTTGTTGATTATATATATATATATATATATATATAAGAGGCAAGAAATCAAATTCGATGACTGGCATCTGTGCTAGTGGAACGCTAAGAGTACCATACGAACGTGATCATTGCCAGAACAACAAGCTGACCTCTGTGCCGGTGGTATGTAAAAAAGCACCATTCAAGCGTGATTGTTACCTATGTCGCATTACTGGCACTTGTGCTTGTGGCACGTGAAAAAAACATTTGAACGAGGTTGTTGCCAGTGCCACTGGACTGACTCCTGTGCAGGTGGCATGTAAAAAACACCATTTCGAGCATGGCCATTACCAGTACCGCTAGACTGGCTCTCGTGTCAGTGGCATGTAAAAGCACCCACTACACTCTCGGAGTGGTTGGCGTTGGGAAGGACATCCAGCTGTAGAAACTCTGCCAGATCGGATTGGAGCCTGGCATCGCCATCTGGTTCGCCAGACCTCAGTCAAATCGTCCAACCCATGCTAGCATGGAAAGCGGACGTTAAATGATGACGATGATGATGATGATGATGATGATTAGCGTTCCATTGTTGCAAAATCTGTTCTCCCTCTATCATTAGTGTTTTCTTTTGTATTCATTTTCTTTTTACTTCACATATATCTGTTTTCCCCAATTTCTGCTTTATATCTGTCTTTTAAAGTGTGTCTGTCAGATTTTTAATATTTTTCACTAACAGTTCTATTTTCAAAATCTGTTGCCTTACTCATATATTTTTTCCTGTTTTCTGTTATATTTTCTGTTATTGGCATTAGGAAGGGCATCCAGCTGTAGAAACACTGCCAGATCAGACTGGAGCCCGGTGCAGCCCTGGCTTCCCAGACCCCGGTCGAACCGTCCAACCCGTGCTAGCACGGAACAACGGACGTTAAATGATGATGAGGATGATTATATATATATATTAATATATATAATCTAATATATACTACACTCTCGGAGTGGTTGGCGTTAGGAAGGGCATCCAGCTGTAGAAACACTGCCAGATCAGACTGGAGCCCGGTGCAGCCCTGGCTTCCCAGACCCCGGTCGAACCGTCCAACCCGTGCTAGCACGGAAAATGGACGTTAAATGATGATGAGGATGATGATGATGATGATTCCTCTCCAGTGGTTTCTACATATATCTGTTTTTCTTTCTCTGCCACATATTTTCGCCTTTCTCTCTAGTATTCTAAATTTTTAGGATCTACTTTCACTCTATAATTACTGTTTTTCTGTTTTCTTCTGTATCCATTATTTTCTATTTCTGTTTTCTATAGCTACTTTCCCTCAATCTTTACTCTGCAAGAATGGTTTTTAGGTGTGGGGGAGTGTTTTAAGGTGGGTTTCAGCAGCTGAACATCACATAAATACATTGACACCACTACCACCGTAATCGTCACCACTAGCACCACCATCACTGCTACACTGCGAGACTGCTATGACTACTGCTGTTGCTGCTGCCACTACTACTACTACTACTACTACCACCACCACCACCACCACCACTGTCTATTAGATTTTCAATATTTTCCACTAGCATTTCTGTTTTTAAAATTTGTTTCCCTTGTTCATTGTGGTTTTTCTGTATTCTCTTGTATTTGCCAGTGGTGTGTACTTATATCTGTTTTTCCTCTCTGTCAGATATTTTTACTTTACTCACTAGCATTCCAGATTTTTCAGATTCACCTTCCTTCTATAATTACTATTTTTTCTGTTTACTTTCATATCCTCCTGTGGCTTTTACATATTATCTGTTTTCTCTCAATCTTTGCTATACATGTTTTTTTCTGTGTTTGTTGATTTATAATATTTTTCACAAACATTTCTGTTTTCCCCCATTCATTATATTTTTTCTCTTTTCTCTTGTATTCATTTCCTGTGTTTTCTGCTTATATCTGTTTTCTTGTATATTCTTCTTTCTACTTATA
>NW_021831921.1:27500-34203 GCF_006345805.1 Octopus sinensis | reverse complement strand
GGATAGAGAGTGGAGACAAAGATAGAGAGAGAGAACCGTGAGAGAGAGAAAGTGGAAACAGAGAGAGTGGAGACAGAGAGAGAATAGAGAGGGAGAGATAGAATAAAGAAAGAATGAGGGGAGACACAGAGAGAGAAAGGGGAAACAGAGAGAGTGGAGACAGGGGAGAGAAAGTGGAGAGAGAGAGTATGGAGAAAAAGAGAGAGAGAGAGGGAACAGAGAGGGAGAGAATAAAGAGAGGGAGAGAAAAGAAATATTGAGGAAGGACTGAAAAAGAATGAAATAATATTAGTAAGAGAGGAGTAGTCGAAAGGAAGAAGATAGAACTCTACAAGAGGGAGAAAATTCATAAAATTCATAAAATAAATCTGGTATAGACATTGAGAGAACGATAAAGACGAAAGAAAGAAAGAGACAGACAGAGAGGGGTGAAAGGTTGGAGAATAACAAAAGAGGCAGAATTTGAAGAAAAAAAAAAACGAAAGTATATATTTCGAATTCGAAACAAGGAGGAAAAGATTTTAAAAAAGATTATATATGTGTCAGAAAATTGAGATATAAATAAAGAGTAACTCAAGGGAGATAAATCACACAACAGAAAAACAAACAAGATTTGAAGTAAAAACAATTACTGAAAGAAGGCAAAGATAAACAATGTCAGTTTTGAAAGATTCCACGACGATAATTTAATAAAAGAGTATGTGCCTGTGTGTTCTGAGTTTTTTTTTTTTTCTATTCAATTATTTTTCAGAGATTTATACTAATATATCAGGCTGAGTAAAAAGTAAGCAACATTTTGAAACATTAAAATTCATCGCAATATATTACAACAATACGGAAACTTTATTCATCAAAGTAAGTATCATTACATTCAACACATTTTTACCAACGAATTACAAGTTTGTTTCTTCCGGTAACATAAAAATCTGGAATTCTGGAGCTGATGAACTCTTTGAACACACTTTCAGCATCTGTTTGATTTTTGAACTCCTTCTGTCGCAGGAAACCATCAAGGAACTTGAAAAAGTGGTTATTGGTAGGATAAAGGTCTGGAGAATAAGCTAGGTGGGGAAGAACTTCGTAGTCAAGTTCTCTCAACTTCTGGAGTGTCATTAGTGAAATGTATGGTCGAACATTGTCATAGAGAATGATTGGCTCTCTTCTGTTGAACAGTCTGGGACGGAGGAGTAGCAGCTTTTCGTTCATTTTGGCAATTTCATGGCAGTATGTTTCTGCAGTAATGGTTTTTTCGGGTTTAAGAAGTTATAGTGGATGACTCCAGCAGTACACTACCAAACAGTCACCATAATCTTCTTTCTGAAGAACTCGGGTTTAAGGAAGGTTTTCAGTGTTTCATTTTGGTCCAACCACTGCGAAGAAGTGTTATATTATTGTACAGAATCCACTTTTAATCGCAAGTTACAATACGGTCCAGAAATGGATTGGTCTAGTCAATTAGAGCATATCAGTTCCTCATTAAGGATTAAATAATCCAAAATTTTCACTGGTTAATCACTATCATATAAGGAGAAAGTCACGACGATATGTTTGGGATTATTGTAGTAATACATATTGTTTATAATGAAAGAAGGAAAGTGAAGAATTATGGATGTACAAATAATTTATTCGTATGATATTATGTGGGTGAAAGTTTTTTTTATAAAAATAATACAAATAAATTATAAATTATAAGCTCAAAAAAAGAAATGGCAAATGCCATAAACCTACATAAATGTTTCGATTGATTTGAAAATGATGACCAATTCTCTGCATATGACCCTAACTGAATGCTTAGAATTACGAATCACCTAGGGGCATGAATCGAAACATATATGCAGGTTTTTTGGCATCTGCCGTTTCTTTTTTCGAGCTTTACAATTTATAATTTATTTATTGTTTTTATAAAAAAAGTTCAACCTCATAATATCATAGAAATAAATTATTAATGCATCCAAAATTCTTCATTTTCTTTCTTTCACTATTAACTATATATTTATATATATAGCAGAAGAACGCGGGTAGCATTCAAAATTCGCAACAGCTGTTTCGGCAGCATTTTATTGATGCATTCTTAGGTTACATCATAGCAAAAACCCGCCATCATCAGGTAAATCTTTAACACATTAACAGGTAAGGTAGAAACAAAAGCTGACCCTTTCACCAACTGCCATGACGAGCAATTCCTAGCGAACAACTTGTTAATATGCTTAGATTTTAATGAACCTTGTAACAGATCGCCGCCCCGTAGTGTAGTAAACTAATCCAGTGCATTATAGTATAACCGCGTATATTAGAAGTGTAGTGGCATACAAAATAGTGTGGAATAGTATATTACATCATTTTAATATTAAAATGCAGAGTAATATAATGCTTTAATGATGAAGTGCAGTATGATGTATTAATACTGAAGAGTGGTGAAGTATATTAGTATTTAAATGTCTTTAATATGACATTGACTTGCAATTTTAATTTTAATATGACGTTGACTTGCAATTTTAATTTTAATACTTCCCGGCAGATTCGAATGTCAATGTGTTAATCTTTGTTGTGTTTCATAAAAAGTAGAACTCTTTTACAACAAATGTTGAGATAGAGTTGTGTTTACATCAGTCAGAGGCATTCTGAATTAATGAATTTATCAAGAGTCGATTTTTTTTTTTATATAACTTCTATGAACAAACTCTTTACTGGTCTGTATTGATGTCTGCCAACCAATAATAACCGGTGAACAACGAGAATAAAAATAACGAGACTCAAAATGGTGACTATATGTATACAGGGTGCGAAAAGTAATTTAATAAAACAACTCTTCATTTCTCTACTCACAAGACACCTGAAGAAGGCTGGAACATACACAGCCGAAACGTAATGAAAAAGCAATAACCAAGATGAGGACACCACTCCGATTAATACAAAATAAGACTATATAATAATCTGCATGTTTGTTCGCCCGTTATACATCAGTTGTTTAGAGAGGTGGGGGTGAAGTGAGTGATTTAGAGGTGGAGTAAGAGTGTGTAAAAGAGAGTGAGGGACGGAGGGAGGAATAAAGGAAGAAGAGAGGAAGAAGTAGAGAAAGGGGGTTAATATTAATACACTTAGGCCAAATGGTCACGTGGTCAGCTGAAGGTAGAGGCGAAGAATGAGAAAAAAGACTACAAGAGAAAAGTGAAAGAGAAGTGTTAATGGTGTGGGGCGGGGTGAGGGAAGGAATCATCATGGCACTCCGTCGGTTACGACGACGAGGGTTCCAGTTGATCCGATCAACGGAACAGCCTGCTTGTGAAATTAACGTGTAAGTGACTGAGTACTCCACAGACACCTGTACCCATAACATAGTTCTCGGAGAGAGTCAGCGTGTGACAAGGCTGGTCTTTTCAACAGAAACAAAGTGTGGGAGAAAGTTGTGGTGAAAGAGTACAGCAGGGTTCGTCACCACCCCGTGCCGGAGCCCAATAAACACTCACAGCACCCGGTCTGGGAATCGAAACCGCGATCCCATGGCCGCGAGTCCGCTGCCCTAACGGGGGAAGGAATACTTACTACGTGCTTAAAAAGTTAGCTGAAGGGTAAGGTAGACAAAGGTGGACAGGGGATGCGGTTATATTGAGAGAGAGACTAAGAGAGAAAGAGGGAGAAATAGAGAGAGATAGAGGGAGGGTAAATAGCGGTAGTGATGGTGGTAGTGATGGTGGTGGTGGTGGTGTGTTGATAGTGAAAAGTATTTTTTTTATTGAACTAGTTTTTTTTTAGGGATCATCGCTTTAAGCATGCGTATAAGTGCAATTCTTTATCGTGCTCTCTTCAAAAGTTGATATTTGTTTATAAGGGTTAGATTCACAAGAAACATGGTTCCAAGCTGCACGAGAAAGGATGCGCAGATATAGAGCACCGGTGAGATAGGTGAAGCGATAGAGAGAATTATAAAAATACAGGCATACATACATACATGCATACATACATACATACATACATACACACATACATACATAAATACATACATACACATGCACACGCACACGCATTCACACCCGTATTTAACAATGAAATGGTAATTAAGTAATCAACTTCATTAGCTTACAGTTGTTTCTGCCATAGGAAGCTGCGCAGTCAGAGTTGAATACTTATGCAACATGTAACGTCTCCGACTTTCGTTTTTTGGGGCCAAATGAAGGTTGGTTTGGGGGGATAAATATTTGATGATATAATTAAAGTGAAACTCACGCCTGCTTTTTTTTTCAGAAATGATTGAACAATTAGGTCCAATGATGGTGCAGGTGCATTGCTTAAAATGGACACTATGAATGCACGTGGCATTGTGGTTAGGGGTTCGACTCTAGATCGTTAAGTCGTGAGTTCAATACCTGGCGGCGCGTTGCGTCCTTGAGCAAGACACTTTAGTTCACGTCGCTCTAGTTCAATCAGCTAGCACAAATGAGCTGTACCTGTATTTCAAAGGGCCAGCCCAGTCACATTCTATGTTGCACTGAATCTCCTTGAGAACTACGTGAAGAGTTTATGGAATGCTCAGCCACTTACACGTTGATTTCCCGAGCATGCTGTTCCATCAATTGGATCGACTGGAAATCTCATTGTCGAAGCCGACAGAGTGCCAGTTGTAATGGACAATATGTTGAGTAATATTTTTGACGAGAGAAAGAGTTACTCTACCAGCTATTGCAATTTAAACGACATGTCTTAGTTAAATATAAAAGTTCAGGACAACACTCGTATTATATTATTACATATATGAGCATTGACGTCACCAGAAGATATATGTGTCTGCCAAACACAATTTTCATTCTTTCCCTCCTCCGCCTCACGCTCTCTCTTTCTTATACGTTCTATTTCATATCTTCATTGAGGCGATTGGTATAAGAAGTAATGCAAGTTACTTATTCTGTTTCATTATTTCTATGAAGTGGTTTGTGTAGGAAGTATCAGAGGACATTTTTACTAATCTCTCCATTATTATTAGTTATTGTGAGTTTTAGGATTCTGCGCAACAACTTAACTTTAGTGCGTCTCATAAAAATGTAGGTGCTCCTGGCTACTTTACAAGGTTTTGAAAATAGATTTTATCGAGTCTGTTACAAATAAACAGATTTTAATATGTCTACCGTTCTTAAGGCGACGAGCAGGCAGAATCGCTAGAACGCCGAACAAAATGCTTAGCAGTAAATCGTCCGTCTTTACTATCTGTGCTAAAATTCCGCTGAGGACAACTTTGCTTTTCATCCTTTCGAAGTCAATAAAATAAGTGTCAGTTGATCACTGGGATTGATGTAATCAACTAGTCCTCTACTCCGAAATTACTGGCCAAAATGTTTTTTAAAGCAGTGAGCTAGCCGCTTCGTTACTGCGCCGGAGAAAATGCTTAGCGGCATTCCATCCGTTTTTACGCTGTGAGTTAAAATTCCATTGAAGTCGGCTTTGCTCTTCATCCAATGGAGATCGATAAAGTAAATACCAGTTGAATACTGGTGTCGATATAATCCACTTACACACTCATCCGAAATTGCTGGACTTGTGCGAAGATTTGAAAGTAATACATCTACTGTTCTTCAAGATACTTACTAACGAAGCAATAAAACTAAACCGATTACGAGAACACTTTACGACTCAGTATACAAAAGAATATTTTCAAGAATTATATGAAAGATTTAAAAATTATTCCACTATAGAACTGTAATTTAAGAAACAAAAGACAAAGAACAAGGATGGCCTGATTGCAGTTTATCTTATAAAACAACTAAGAATGGCAAGAGCCATAAAATTTGTGAAGATTTTATAATGCTCTCTATCGAAGAATTCATCTTAATAGCTAATGACGAAACGGCTGCTAATGACGAATCTTAACCTATGGGTATTCTTCAAAATTGACTATTTATCATACAATTGGATAATTCTACACTTGCTGTTTATATTAGACTATTGATGGTATATGTTCGGTAAACAATATTTTTTTTTCACGAACACACACACACTCACACACACACACACACACACACACACACACACACACACACACACAAACAGACATGTATATATACGTGTGTGAGTAGAATAAGATAATTCTATCTATATAGATATGTATAATGATACGTGGAAAAAAGAACGCCTATAAAAGGAAGTAAAATGCATTGAAAAAGACAAATAAAAGTAGGTCCTAGGAATAGAGATAGCTGGAAAGAGATAGGATTCAAGACAATGAGAGAAAGAGAAAAAGAAGAGAGTACAAGAGAACAATGAAAGAATGAGGAACAGAAAAGCGTTTATGACTGTCAATAAATATTTTTCTACTTAAGGATTTTAGCCAGATTGGCCATTTGCAATTATCAAGGCCGAAAGGTTGGACAAAGTGGAGGGTAAAAGTAGGAAACATGTTACACATAACAGCGTGTGTGTGTGTGTTGTGTGTGTGTGTGTGTGTGTGTGTGTGTATCTACGTGCGTAGACAGAGAGAGAGAGTGGGGAAGAACGATGTGGTCTGAAGTAGATGTATATTGAGAAACACGAGTTTGTTAGTATCGTTAAGCCTACGCCAATTAACGATGATGATAATGACAATAACAATAATATTGATTACAATTAATAATAATAATAATAATAATAATAATAATAATATAATAATAATAATAATAATAATAATAATATGGGTTATAATTAATAAATAATTATATACACACATATTACATATATA
>NW_021831921.1:15000-20000 GCF_006345805.1 Octopus sinensis | reverse complement strand
AAATGACTAAAACATTTAAAAGAATAAAAGAATAAAAGAATATCTATGTATGGCATTGTTCAGATTTATTTCAAGATTTCTTGCCAATAGAGATCCAAGGCTCCTTCACTGGAATTTCAACATCAGCAACAGGGTATTTTTGTGTGTATGTATGCACGTATGTATGTATGTTTGTATTATGTATGTATGTATGTATGTATGTATGTATGTATGTATGTATGTATGTATGTATGTATGTATGTATGTGTGCAGATTTGTATGTTGTTTTCTTTATGTATATTTTCTCATGCATATAGTTGCATTTCTAGACATGCTTATATATATTTAAATGATAAACGTCTGGGAAGTTTTACAGATTTTTACAGTTCCAGTGATGGACTGGATCTGTAGTCTTTGAATTAGCATTCTTCATTCTGGTTTTGAGAGGCCTAATTTCTCAAGATTGGTATTTAGGCACTGTGTTACATATCCCGAGGCCCCAATAATTACAGGTATAAACATGAACTTGTAATTTGGATAGAGTAACTGTAGATTTCTCAATAGCTCAGCATAGGTATTCTCTTTTTCACTGATCTTCAGCTTTATGTTAACATCCACTGGGCAGGTAATTTCCACAACTGCACAGTTTCTCTTCTCTATCCCAAATCATTATATCAGGTTTGCTGTGCTTACATTTTGTTGAGGTCTTCACTGGGGTATTCCACCAGTACTCCTTTTCACCATATTGTGGGTTATTATTGCTTTGTCCTCGGGGTTATCTTTCCGACGGATTTCATTATAGAGTGTTGTAATTACATCATGTCTCATCAGTAGATACTACTGTGATGATATTTTCGGAGTGACCGCGTGTGTAACGATGGCGATGTTTTCCCTCTGTCTTCCCTTCTCTGGATCTTTCCTTCTCCTATTTTTCCGACGAAGAGCCCAGCTCGAAACGTTAAAACCTCCTTCTTCCCTTCCTTCCTGAGCGTCCAATAATACTATATTTGTTCCACGTCCTCGCGTTGTTGTGTTTTCTCTTTGTGTTTTCATGTTTGAATTAACTTTATGTATGTATGTATGTATGGATGTATGTATGTATGTATGTATGTATGTATGTATGTATGTTATGTATGTATGTATTTGTGTGTATGTGTGTGTGTTTTGTATATGTGCGCACACATATACAAAGTCGAGGTAATTTAAGATATAATGAGCGAAAATCGTCTGAAAGGCGATGTTTCTCCGACATTAAAAATCCATTGTTCTCATCACTAACAAAGTAGTGTAATTTTAATTAATTCGAAACTCTTATCTCATTACATGAAGCATGCTTACGTCCACTTCATTATTATATGTATAGCAAGCGTATTAAATTTAGCATTATATCTCAACATACCACTAAAGAAACATTTGAATAATAGAATGTTGTACGCTGTACCCTGTACGCAATGGTTTCCTTTCTCCCGTTATTGATTTCAATAAACGCTGTGAGAAAGAGCTGGCTTAGTCTAACAAGCGTTCTCAAAGAAACCGTATTATATACGATCATTGGGAAACATTGAATAAATAAAGTAATTGAATATAACGGACATTAGTCGTTGTTGCGTCCCTTATTATTAGTTTATATCTCATTTAAAAAAAAATATTTAATTGGTATATGTGTAGTAAACTCTGGCTGGTTTACATTTAGTAGGCTGGTTCTATTTGCTGTTGTTGTTATCGTAGTAGTAGTAGTAGTAGTAGTAGTAGTAGATGTAGTAGTAGATGTAGTAGTGGTAGTAGTGGTAGTAGTAGTAGTAGTAGTAGTAGTAGTAGTAGTAGTAGTAGTGTGGTAGTAGTAGTAGTAGTGGTAGTGGTAGTAGTAGTAGTAGTAGTAGTAGTACTAGTACTAGTAGTAGTAGTAGTAGTAGTAGTTGATGATGATGATGGTGCTGGTAGCAGTAACTAGGCGCAGGTTGTTGGTGTTGTTGTTGGTGGTGGTGTTGCTTAAAGTGGTGTCTGTGGTAGTGGTGGTGTTAGTGGTGGTGATGGAGATCCATTGTCTATTGTTTAGCTTGGTTGACATCATCATCATCATCACCGCTGCTGCTACCGCTACCAATGCGGCCATCACCCGCAACATTACCACCAACATCATCTTCGTCCTTCTCCTCCTCGTTCTCCTCCTCCACCTCCTCTTCTTGGTCATCATTTTTGTTACCAACATCGTATTCTTTAATTCATTCAAATATTTACACAGAATTTTGTTTTGTCATTACATTTCTATACATATGTTCTTAGGAGCTGTATATTGTTGTTGTTTGTTTATTAGTATATTTGTTTGTTTGTTTGTTTGTTTGGTTGGCTGGTTCGTTCGTTGGTTCGTTGATTGATTTTTCTCGTGTTTTTGTGTTGATTTTATTTATTCATTCTTTAAAATTGATTGCCTTTGTCTTCATCATTATCGAACTGTCCTTGAGTATTTACAGATATTTATTATTGTCAGATATAGATAACACAACACCCACCGTTAAGGTGGTGGTGAGGTGTTGGGGTGGTAGTAGTAGTAGTAGTAGTAGTAGTAGTAGTAGTAGTAGTAGTAGCAGCAGTAGTAGTAGTAGTGGAGTAGTTGCAGTTTTTTTACTCTGTGATTGTAGGTGCAGGAGTGGCTATGTGGTAAGTAGCTTGCTTACCAACCACATGGTTCCGGGTTCATTCCCACAGCGTTGCACCTTGGGTAAGTGTCTACTATAGCCTTATATGTATACATATGTGTATATATATAAATATATACACACACATATATATGTATATATATATGTTTGTGTGTCTGTGTTTCCCCCACCCCAACATCGCTTGACAACCGATGCTGGTGTGTTTACGTCACCGTAACTTAGCGTTTCGGCAAAAGAGACCGATAGAATAAGTACAAGGCTTAAAAGAATAAGTCCTGGGGTCGATTTGCTCGACTAAATGCGATGCTCCAGCATAGCCGCAGTCAAATGACTGAAACAGGTAAAAGAGTAAAAGAGTATGATTCCGAACAAGTCAAGTCAACCACGGGGGTTATATCCACAGTTGATAAATCATTTTTCATTCATCCTATTCACAATTACCTTCGTGGCAGCAGCAACATTGTTAGCTGCCAAAAACACTCCAACACGTATTCGAATAATTTCAAACTGTTAAGTGGAACAGTTATATTATACAAACCTCTTCCAAAACTCACAACGTACCCGCAAGCATTTGTTGGTATCTTTGTTCAAATGGTAGAAATTTGTTTCTTACTTAGAATGTCACTGATTCGTTGTAAGACGAAATCAAACAAAAAATACCTTACACTCATAGATACTTATATACATGCTTACATACATACAGACAAACATAAATAAGCATAAATATATACAGGGATATAAATACACGGTGGATCTGCATGGCTTAGTGGTTTGGAGTGTTGGACCCATGATCGTAAGATTGTGGTTTCTATTCCTGGACCGGGCAAAACACTTCATTTCATGTTGCTCCAGTTCACACAGCTGTGAATGGGCGACCCTGCAATGGACTGGTATCCCGGCCACCGGGGAATATATACGCCACAGAAACTGTGAGACCGGCATTATAAGTCTATAAGACACGGGAAGGTGCTTTGTCTTTCATAAATACATATCTATCTATCTATCTATCTATCTATCTATCTATCTATCTATCTATCTATCTATCTATCTATCTATCTATCTATCCATTTATCTATCTATGCATGCATAGATATATGAATATATATATATATACTTTTTATTTATATCATTTTGGGGTTTGGTTTGCAAGATTCTTCATGTGAGCTCGTGTGTTGAAGCATATTCTGTTGTCAGGAGAGAGTCATTCTCTTTTAGTGCCTAATAATTTAACACACTCACCGGTAAAATTTCCTTACCCTTTTACTCTTTTACTTGTTTCAGTCATTTGACTGTGGTCATGCTGGAGCACCGCCTTTAGTCGAGCAAATTGACCCCAGGACTTATTCTTTATAACCCTAGTACTTATTCTATCGGTCTCTTTTGCCGAACCGCTAAGTTACGGTGACGTAAACACACCAGCATCAGTTGTCAAGTGATGTTGGGGGACAAACACAGACGCACAAACATACACACACACAAACACCCACACACACACATATATATATATATATAGATATATATACATATATATATATATATACATATATATATATATATACATATATACGACGGACTTCTTTCAGTTTCCGTCTACCAAATCTACTCACAATGCTATAGTAGAAGACACTTGACTGTCCGTTATTCAAACAAACAAAACGAACGCAGATTGAATAACGGACAGAGGCAACAACTATTGAAAAAGTTGCAAGACGCAGAAAAAATTTTGGAAAAATAAATAAGTAAACGGGTGAAAATTTTACCGGTGAGTGTGTTAATTAATAAGGCCTAAAAGAGGATGACTTTCCCCAGACACAACAGAATATTTACTTATAAGTATATATTATATGTGGAGGCGCAATGGCCCAGCGGTTAGGGCAGCAGACTCGCGGTCGTAGGATCGCGGTTTCGATTCCCAGACCGGGCGTTGTGAGTGTTTATTGAGCGAAAACACCTGAAAAGCTCCACGAAGCTCCGGCAGAGGGTGGTGAACCCTGCTGTACTCTTTCACCACTCTTTCTCCCACTCTTTCTTCTGTTGGCCTGCTCGTTTAGGCAGCGAGGTGGCGTCATTCGAAGGCTAAAACAATGCGAACGCATTGTGATCAGCGATGTGTAACTACATCTGATGGACTGGTCGGTCACGTGATATATTTATATATTTCTACATTTATGTACGTATTTGTGTATGTATTCTACATTTGACCGAAACATACACACACACACACATCGAAGTCAGCTAACAATAGCATTTCTTCAACGATTACCAGAAGGGATACAAATCTCGAAATATTGAAATACCAGGTAAAATTATAAACATCTACTTCTATTATTAATTTTTATAATTTGCATTGTCTTAGCCTTGAAA
>NW_021831921.1:0-10000 GCF_006345805.1 Octopus sinensis | reverse complement strand
GGCAAGTGTCTTCTACTATAGCCTCGGGCCGACCAAAGCCTTGTGAGTGGATTTGGTAGACGGAAACTGAAAGAAGCCCGTCGTATATATGTATATATATATTTACATATATATATATGCGTGTGTATGTTTGTCCCCCTAGCATTGCTTGACAACCGATGCTGGTGTGTTTATGTCCCCGTTACTTAGCGGTTCGGCAAAAGAGACCGATAGAATAAGTACTGGGCTTACAAAAGAATAAGTGCCGGGGTCGAGTTGCTCGATTAAAGGTGGTGCTCCAGCATGGCCGCAGTCAAATGACTGAAACAAGTAAAAGAGAAAGAGAGGGAGAAGAGAATATATATATGTATGTATATACAGGGTGCCCCAGAAGTCGTGCACCACCCTGGATTTTTAAAAAAACACACCCTTATTAATTTCAAAACCACTTTATTGAGAATAATCGTAACAAATGCTCAAATTGAGCAGCCTATGCAATGAAAAAATGCATCAATTATAGAAACAAAATGAATTGCGTGAATTATTTTTAATGAAAACCAGAATGGTGCGGCGACTTCTGGGACACTGATGTATTATAATTATTATATATATATATTGATATATATATATATATACACACACACACTATATATATATAATATACATATATATATATAATATATATATATATATATATATATGTATGTATATGTATATATATATGTATATATATATATATATATATGTGTGTAATATATATATGTATCTATATGTATATATATATATATATATATAAATATTATATATATATGTATATAAATATGTATATATATATATATATTATAGTATATATATTTATATAATATATATATTTATATATAGATATAATATATATATATATATATATATATATATATATATATATATATATATATATATATATATGCGTATATAGGGGTATGTTTATTCAAGTTTGAGTTAAGCACGGATTACACTAGCAACGGACGGAGTAGTACAGTTGATGCTTTGTTAATTGCGTCCCTTATTAGTCGTTAACAAGCAGTTCTTCTCAGTTAGCTGAAGTGTGCAGTCGACCAGATGACCGTGTGAGCCGAACTGTGATTCGATAGTGGCCAGAGTAATCCTTGTTTTGCTTACACATGGATTAATGGCTATCAAACTGTTGCACTTCTATCGCAATGTGGGACACTGTTATATGTAGGGAAGTTGAAAAACGCGAGGATATATGAATATGTGTGTGGGCGTTATTAATGTGTGTGTATGTGTGTGTGTGAATGTATGCTTGAATGGGTGACAGGTGGATATGTATTTGCCTATAGACTTTCAGTTCTGTCCCGACCTTTCTGTCTGTATTTATGCATGATGTATATAACACACACACACACAAACACCCCCCCACACACACACGCACACACACACACACACATACACACACACACACACACACACATATATATATATATATATATACATATACATATATATAAAATCCTTTGCATCTCTGTCTGTTCCTAATGCTTTCTCAAGCGACACAACCAAATACTATGAAACCCCAGGGGTGTCAACATCTAATTTTGGGGGATTAATTTACACTGCATACAAAAATACATACATATTATATACCGTAGGTTACTAAACAAGCCCCCCACACACACACTCACTCACTATTTTTGTCTCTTTCTCCTTGCTGTGTGTTATACACTCAGTGGACGATCGAAGTGCTGTCTGGGGAATACGAAATTTTATTTCCATCAAAACAATACATATTTACTGTTCCATTACCAGTTAATAAATATCGCGGCAGTTGCAAGGTAAAATATAAATTCTTTGTTTCTCTGTAATAATTATGGTGGCATTTACCGTTAAATTAGCAGCTCCATGCATGTGCTTCTATTTCGTTCATTTGTTTATATTTCATTAATTTACACTGCATACAAAAATACAGACATACTATATACATACAACTGCTTACAAAAATAGAGATTAATGTATATTTTTTCTATGTTCATAATTTTTTGGTTACAATATTGAAAAATATGCCACCAAAGGAAAAACGTAATCTCTCCAGAATCACGTATAAAGCGAGGATGATGGCAAAAAATCGAAGGCAAGAGTTTCGACAGAGAAGGGAGACGAGACTTTCTCAAGATCAGCAGAGGTATGTCAAATGAAGTCTCAGGAGGGAAGGGAGATAAGACATTCCGAAGATGAACTAAGGCATGCTGCAAAACTTAATTATTAAAATCAGGTTTAGCACGCCAGATTAGACAGAGGTCCAATACGATAGCTCTCGGCAATAGACCACGTGCAACTGCGTGGGCCATTGGGCCTTCGCACTCAAACACATACGTATCTATACTATAATGGAGAAAGCTGTTTATTGATTAGGTATGTAACAATTACTAATAGTATTAAAAGAAAACAATTATTAAAGGGTTGGTCGTTTGGAAATATCTTTATATATTCATGTCCTAAGAAATATCCTATAATTTCGATTTCTCGAGTTCATTGAATTTTTTTTTAACTTCAACATCTCGGGAATTTAAATATTCTCTGCATCCAATTCATCACAAATTTAGATATTCACTGCAAAGTATTCCATTTTCATTTGCAAAGTCTCTCACTTTCTCTTAAGTTTTAATTCGCTATTAATGTATACGTAATGTTTGTCCGTCCTTGTTTGTCCCCTCTGTGTTTAGCCCCTTGTGGGTAGTAAAGGAATATATTAATGTATACGTAATGTAAAAACATTATTTATTGAATGAATTTTTTTTAAATGCCCGTATAATTTTTGAACGCGGGATAGCTGAGAGAAGAGCCTAGAAAGTTGGGTAATTACTGTAAGACAAGGAGAAAATAAAAAAAACAAATTTACCGACAAGTGGTCGAAATTTGCACTCCCTCCCAATACACATTCGCGCACACGCATAGATACGCATACACGCAAATGGAAGGCAATGAATGAATGTGTGTTTGTGTGTGTGCTGTTTACTGACAAAACTTCGTGCTGCATCACTTTTGTGAAGTTTTTTCAGTGAAGAGGACGCGGTTTCAAGGCAAAGAAAATATTTTTATATAAATGAAGTTTTAATGTTGTAGTAAAACTTGTGTATTCTTGAATGTTTTCAAATATCTTCCTCGCTGCAACTGTTTTTGTTTCTGCACACGGTCTCCGATCAAGTCATTTATTGTGCAAGTACATCTCTGTAATTTTTTTAAATCCTGTGGATAAATACCAGCAATGACCTTCTCAGGCTTTCTGAAATATTCTTTTTCTTATAGCATATAAATGTATTTCTAGAGAAAAATTGTTGGAAAACATCAATACATGCAAGAGTGATAAAGGAACGAGGCGGGCTGTCTTTGGAGGTGCTAGAAACATCCAAATTGCCCTCTGAAAATATTAATCTCTTACTTTTAACGAAAATGCTCTTCCCATGGTTTTGAAGTGTAACAATATAAAAAAATTGGGCAAAATAGGTCCGGAATGGGACGATGAAGGAGGTGGGTGTAAAAAGTTTATAAAACTTTTTTTTATACAAAGATTCCCCCAACCTTATTTCGAAGGCTGTGGTTTTAAAAAAATGGGGAAAATTCCCGAAAAAGTTTCCCCAAATAATTTCTTTATTATCGTAATCTATACCGTTTGAAAGGGATTTGTATAAATGTTCATTAAGATACCCATCTTCCTGAAAGTTATGAGGGAAAAAAGTCGGTGTGAATTTTCTGAAACTCCTTTCTCCACCCAATCGCAAAAATTATTTCCCATAAATCCCTATATACTTTGAAGCCACAACATCTAAACGGTATTTGTAGAAAGTTTTGTTAAAAAGTATCTTTTTCTGGATGTTATGAAGCAACAAAGTCGGGGGTATACATCTGTAGTAATGCCCTTTTGTTTACACGGTGTTTTCATTTCATGTTTATTTTAGTCATTGTTTGTAACGTTCTCTCTCTCTCACACACACACTTCGAAGCTTACAAATGAGCTGCTGAATTAAAATCTCTGTTGCTTTGAGGGGAAGGTAAAACTTGACAAACTGCTTCTTCCTCTGTTGTTGGACTAGTGTGATGTTTTTAAAAAAAGAGATTATGACTGTAATGAAAGAATGAAAGCAATATTTACTAAGCAAGTGAGCACTATTATACAAAGGAATAAACATTAGAAATATAAACATTAGAAATGGGAATCAAATGTGAAAATATTATCAAGGGACCGTCAGAAAACCGCCCGGATGGCAGTCTTTCTGCTAATATATATATATATATATATATATATATATATATATATACGACGGGCTACTTTCAGTTTCCGTCAACCAAATCTATTCACAAGGCTTTATTCGGCCCGAGGCTATTGTAGAGGACACTAGTCCAAGGTGCCACGCAGTAAGGCTGAACCCGGGGACCATGTAACTGGTAAGCAAGATACTCACTACACAACCACTCCTGCGCCTATATAATTGCAAACATTACAAAAGTAGTAGGAAAAGATGATGGAGTAACGGAAATGTTTCACCTGAAAGTTATAGAAGACAAGCTCTTCATAAAGACAGAATGCTGAATATACACAATTATGGGAAAGAAATTCACATGAGGTGTAGTTTTAAAAAGATCCCATGTTGGAAGGCTCTGTTATGGAACCGTTAACACAGGAAGCACCCTAACACGAACTTTTAGATAAACGTTTTCCACCTTTTTCAGTTAAAGTAACGCAGAGAGTGGTTAGATTAAACGGTAAATAAAAAGCACCGTGTCGTTTCACGCAACCATATCATTTGGATGTCTTTGGATGTTTCAGCAGTCATGCCACTACTGTTCAAGCTGGAAGCGTTACAGGACATTCCGCTTGAGATGGGACACAGAAAGGTCATCTATGTCTGTATGTGTGAGTGGCATCTCCATGATAGTGTCGGAGACATCGGAAATCGAAGCCATTTGCACAATATTGGTAGAGCAGCAGCATGAGATAACAAGGATAATGATTAACTGGGACAAATCAATGGACTGGCAATTCGACGTTGAAAGGGCAAGTCCATATTCCATACTGGACAATGCCTTTTGCCGTCGAACTGATGGTCTGATAAAGGTACTCGTGGTCTCATTCGATCCCATACCAGATGAATAATAACTAGGAAGATGTTGTGGTTAGTGTTACTAGTCTCACTGAGAAATGGATAAGGGGATGATATTTTCGAAAAGTCGGCTAAGCCCTATATCATATCTGTCTGTTCTACCGTTTGACCATCTCACCTTCTAGGAAACGCCCGAGTGGTTTGGAGCTCATGGTCGTTCGTTTCTCCTAAGAAGGAAGGGTTTCTCTGGTTACGTGGTCCATTTGCTGCTAATGCCTAATAAAAAAACAATCCCTCTGGATGCCATGGCTAATGGTATGCTGTGATATTGCATGTGATTATATCTGCAGAAATTTATGGATAACAATAACAGAAGAGTAATGGTTGTTTCTACAGAACAGTTTGAGACATTCCTGTCTGTATGTTTTTATTACATAGCTTTCCACTGCTCCGTGTATCTATTAGATATCCAACAATTCATTTTTGCGTATGTGTTTGTTTATATAAAGAACGGAACTATGTTTGTATGTTGCGTAAGTATCTAATGCCTGTTGTTTTTCTCCAATGCGCCTTTAGTGATAGAGATCGTTTCTATTTTCAGTTCACATATACTAGATATTTTTTATTCGGACAACTTATCCAGTTCTTTCATAAATATGCAGACAAGATCTGTTGAAAATGATACAGCGATTAGAAGATATATATTACGGGTAGTCTTTGAAAAGAATGCAAAAGCGATTGTTTGTGTCAATTGGAAAGTCCTGAAATAATATTGCTTTAAATTTTTTTTCAAAGAAGTCGTGCTGTTTGTTCATACCGTGTCTTTTCTAAATATATAGCTTCATAGTTTTTACTTCATAAAACCCCAGTTCTGTCATATTTAACTAAGAATGGGCAATCAAAAAACAATATGATTTTATTCAGACTACACACACACACACACACACCACGCTAACGCCGCACACATAACAGTTATATTTTATGCTTTGCTTCTTGAGTCTCATCGGGTATTGAATGGCCTTTGCTTTTGTTTTTCATTTAATTCTTACATTTGAATAATTTTTTGTTATTGTTTATGACCTGAGTCTCTATTTTATAGTTATCGTGGGACAGTGAAGATGGAAAATGTCTTTTAATAATATTTTGTTCAGGAATAAAGCAGCAAAATGGCAGAATCCTTAGCTTTCCGGGGTGGGGGGAATACTTAGCAGCACTTCGTTCATCACTGCTTTCTGAGTTCAAATTTCTCCAAAGTCGACTTTGTCCTTCATTACTTTCAGGGTCGATAAGATAAGTACCAGATGAGTATTAGAGTCGATGTTATCAACTTTCTTACTTTCCTGAAATTGCAGTCCTTGTTCCAAAATTTGAAATCAATATTTCGTTCAGGATTAAGGCGGCGAGCTGGCAGAATCACAACTGTTAAACAGCATTTCTTCCGACTTTGCGTTCTGAGTTCAAATGCTGCCGAAGTCGACTTTGCCTTTTATCCTTTCGGGGTCGCTAAAATAAGTACCAGTTTAGCACCGGGATCGATGTAATCTATTTACCCTCTATGCTGACATTGCTGGCCTTGTGTCCAAATCGGAAAACAATGTTTTGTTCAGAATTTGTATATAGCTCTTTCCTTTAAAGCTATCGTCTATCGTCGTCCTGGAGCGACTGTTTTATAATAGTTTCCTACGGCCGCAGTCTAATGACTGATGCAAGTAAAACATAGTATATTGAAATAGTCATTTTGCTTGATTTCTTAACTAATCTTGCTAAACCAATAATCTCCTTTCTGAGAATATTAAGTGTAACCTCACACTGAAGCAACTAGGGAATTACCAGCTATTATTTTAGTTTTAATTTAACGCAACTATAAATTCATTCTTCACCTTCTATTCCATTAGTGTGTTGTACTGTTTTGCTCATTATATTCTAAATACTTTGAACGTCTATTTTTGGCTTAATTCTCTCGTTTTCGTTTCATTATCTGATGTGACATTACTATTTCTTATTCCCTTTCTCTCTTCAAAGCGACCTCGTCACATTTTTCCAAACCGAATTTCCTCACCTATTTCTCTACTGAATCTGTGCACTGTAAGATAGTATCAAGTAGTTTATAATCTACAGCAGACAGCTTGAAATCACCTGAATACAAACGATGTTTAATTTACACACCATAACGTTTGTATCTATTCCTAATATGCCTTGGTATGTTAGCTAAGTGTGTCAGCATCAGATAAAAGAATGATCAATTTGTTGGTCAGTAATTGATTCTACATACATATAAGACATTGCAGCATCACTTTTGTTCTTATGGAAATTCATTTGCTTGTTTGGAGCAATAAGATTGATATAAGGCTTCGTATACTTGCGTATGAGACATTTAGGCTCAGCTGTTTTGGCACCACCTCTTTTGGCGTCGCTAATTCTACGTTGACTTATTTGACATCAGACGTTTTAATGTTTCTCTCGTATTAATGCTTCTCTCATTCTCTCCATTTTTTCTCTCTTTATTTGAATGAGCTTATATCTCTATGTATATATGAAGGAAATTATTTCTGTCGTTCATATTCATTTAATTGTAATCTCTCTCCCCCCTCTCTCTCTCTCCTTCCTTTCTCTACCTCCCTCTTTCTCTCATTCACTCACACTCTGCATATTTATACTCTCGCGCGTGTGTAATTACTTCCAGTGCCAAAAACTAAATCTATTGTCACCCAAACAGTCTCAATGTCCTTTCAGCTGCACTAAATCGTCAGCATCCGCATAATCGTTTCATTCCGTTGTGTACCAGCAAGGAAGCAGATTACAGGTGGCATTTAAATTTTTTTTTTTATTTTCTTTAATGGATAAAGATGGTTTCACGCTTGATACTGGGGCACTGCCTTGGCGAGTTTTAGTCGAACAAATCGACATCAATGTTTATTTTTACCATTTATATTTCTTATCCGAACGGCTTCTTTTACAGAGCCGCTAAGACACAGGGACGTAAACAAATTAACACTGGTTGTCAAGCGGTGGTGGAAGACAAACACGCATACACATACATACATGCACACACAAGCATACACTCATGTATGCACACTCGCATACATACATATAGGCACATATGCACACACATCCACTTGCGTACACACACATTCCCTTGCATGCACACACATCACCTCCCCTTTCATGCATGCATACACATCTACTTGCATGTACACACACACACACACATATATATATATATATATATACACACACACACATCCACTTGCATTTCGTCTGATTTTACGTTCTGAGTTCAAATTCCGCCGAGGTCGACTTTGCTTTCACCCTTTCGGGGTCGATAAATTAAGTACCAGTTACGCACAGAGGTCGATGTAATCGACTTAATCCCCTTGTCCTTGTTTGTTCCCTCTGTTTAGCCCCCTGTGGGCAATAATGAAATAATTTAAAGGCGGCGAGCTGGCAGAAACGTTGGCACGTCGGGCGAAATGCGTAGCGTATTTCGTCCGCCGTTACGTTCTGACTTCAAATTCCGCCGAGGTCGACTTTGCCTTTCATCCTTTCGGGGTCGATTAAATAGGTACCAGTTAAGCACTGGGGTCGATATAATCGATTTAATCCGTTTGCCTGTCCTTGTTTGTCCTCTCTGTGTTTAGCCCCTTGTGGATAGTAAAGAAATAGGTAGTTCGTCTGCCGCTACGTTCTTAGTTCAAATTCCGCCGAGGTCGACTTTGCCTTTCATCCTCTCGGGGTCGATTAAATAAGTACCAGTTGCGCACTGGGGTCGATCTAAACGACTTAATCCGTTTGTCTGTCCTTGTTTGTCCTCTCTGGAATGGAACTTGCAAAGTGCCTGAATTTTGACGGTTATACCCCCACTTCTCTCCATGGCTTGCTGTTCTCCTGAAGATGCTGGCATTTCAGGAACTCCCAAGGCTCCTTACCTTAAAAAGTTACAATTATTGCCAGTCAATCAACCTTTTCAACGCCTGTGAGTGCTGGGAGCAGCTTTCTATCTCAGTGCAGTTGTTAACAGACGTTTAGATTAAATTTGTGCTGTATTTCTGTGTCTCGCTTCTCTAAATTTTGTTCTAAGGCATTGGTAATAAATATACAAAGTACATAACATAAAAACGGAGAGGTTATAAACATGGTATTACAACTTTGTCAGGGTTAATATCGTAATGCGCCACAACAAAATGGAATGCTTACAAGTTATTAAAAATGACTTATATTTACAAACGCGGACGAGTCATATTGGTTCAGTTTATGACCAATGTATATTAATAATTTTATTTCTCAACACTACCGTTAGGTGCAACACAATTCTAACGCAACTCCCAACGTCACTTGGTCAGGGCTGGCCGCCGACTGGATGACGGCGAAAAATAGGTGTTTACCCTATACCTACGCTCTGTCCCTAGCTTTGAAAGTTGCCTTCCTCATTACATTTATTGTCACTTATCCTTCTGTTACTGAGAATAACCCCTGTTACTGAGAATAACCCAGAAGGAAACTTTGAAATTTCATGATCGATGAGGATCGCATTGCAGTTGTTCGATTGAGCTAAAATTTTGCATAGTGTTTGTTTGTTTTTTTGTTTTTTTTTGTTAATTGGAACAAGATAGGGGGTGGTAGGAAATAAACTTTTAGAAAGTTGAAAAATAAGGGACACTTCAGTATATATATATGTTTGTGTTTGTCGCCCCACCATCGCTTGACAACCGATGTTTACGTTCCCGTAACCTAGGGTTCGGCAAAAAGAGACCGATAGGAGAAGTACAAGGCTTACAAAGAGGTCCTGGAGTCGGTTTGTTCGACTAAAGGCGGTGCTCCAGCATGGCCGCAGTCAAACGACTGAAACAAATATAAGAATAAACCAACAAAAGAGTAACACATTTCATTTTTTTTTTGTGGCTAATCTTTTTTATCCATACGAAGGC